>NW_027510416.1:0-34090 GCF_048772815.1 Callospermophilus lateralis
CAGCAAACATTTTTTCACCAAATCTTGATGATACTTAGTGGTAATGATCAGTTCACTAAGCCCACTTGGCTGCCCAATTTTCACTCTTGTAGGTTCAAGCGTTCGTTTCCAGTAACACTTTGAATTTTTAGGTTTCACTCTGTTTTCTGCTATATAGATAGAGGTGTTTGAAACTCTAATCAAACACGGTTTGTGCTAGCTCCTTGAAACTTGACCAAATGAAATAGTTCTAAGTTCTATCTCTATGGATTGTTTCCTCTTGAAGTACCCCATGCATAGACTGGCGAAAAACACTTTCATTTGAAAGGGGTTGCCATGCTTCCAAAAACTACTAGTTTGCTGAAATCTCAGCAAACATTTTTTCACCAAATCTTGATGATACTTGGTGGTAATGATCAGTTCACTAATCCCACTTGGGTGCCCAATTTTCACTCTTCTAGATTCAAGCGTTCGTTTCCAGTAACACTTTGAATTTTTAGGTTTCACTTTTTTTTCTGCTATATAGATATATGTGTTTGAAACTCTAAATCAAACACGGTTTGTGCTAGCTCCTGGAAACTTTGTCAAATGAAGTAGCTCTAAGTTCTATCTCTATGGTTTGTTTTCTCTTAAAGTACCCATGCAGAGACTGGCGAAAAGCACTTTCATTTGAAAGGGGTTGCCAAGCTTCCAAAAAACTTCTAGTTTTCTGAAATCTCAGCAAACATTTTTTCACCAAAACTTGCTGATACTTGGTGGTAATGATCAGTTCACTAAGCCCACTTGGCTGCACAATTTGCACTCTTCTAGGTTCAAGCGTTCGTTTCCAGTAACACTTTGAATTTTTAGGTTTCACTCTGTTTTCTGCTATATAGATAGATGTGTTTGAAACTCTAAAGCAAACACGGTTTGTGCTAGCTCCTTGAAACTTGACCAAAAGAAGTAGTTCTAAGTTCTATCTCTATGGTTTGTTTCCTCTTGAAGTACCCCATGCAGAGACTGGCGAAAAACACTTTCGTTTGAAAGGGGTTGCCAAGCTTCCAAAAAACTACTAGTTTGCTGAAATCTCAGCAAACATTTTTTCACCAAAACTTGATGATACTTGGTGGTAATGATCAGTTCACTAATCCCACTTGGCTGCCCAATTTTTATTCTTCTAGGTTGAAGCATTCGTTTCCAGATACAGTTTGAATTTTTAGGTTTCACTCTGTTTTCTCCTACATAGATCTCGGTTTTCTCCTACATAGATAGCTGTGTTTGGAATTCTAAATCAAACACGGTTTGTGCTAGCTCCTTGAAACTTGACCAAATGAATTAGTTCTAAGTTCTATCTCTATGGTTTGTTTACTCTTGAAGTACCCCATGCAGAGACTGGCGAAAAACACTTTTGTTTGAAAGGGGTTGCCAAACTTCCAAAAAACTACTAGTTTGCTGAAATCTCAGAAAACATTTTTTCACCAAATCTTGATGATACTTGGTGGTAATGATCAGTTCACTATGCCCACTTGGCTTCCCAATTTTCACTCTTCTAGGTTCAAGCGTTCGTTTCCAGTAACACTTTGAATTTTTATCTTTCACTCTGTTTTGTGCTATAGAGATAGATGTGTTTGAAACTCTAAATCAAACACGGTTTGTGCTAGCTCCTTGAAAATTGACCAAATGAAGTAGTTCTAAGTTCTATATATATGGTTTGTTTCCTCTTGAAGTAACCCATGCAGAGACTGGTGAAAGTCCCTTTATTTGAATGGGTGGCCAAGCTTCCAAAAAACTATTAGTTTGCTGAAATCTCAGCAAACATTTTTTCAGCAAATCTTGATGATACATGGAGGTAATGATCAGTTCACTAAGCCCACTTGGCTGCCCTAATTTCACTCTCCTAGGTTAAAGCGTTCGTTTCCAGTAACAGTTTGAATTTTTAGGTTTCACTCTGTTTTCTGCTATATAGATAGAGGTGTTTGAAACTCTAATCAAAAACGGTTTGGTGCTAGCTCCTTGAAACATGACCAAATGAAGTAGTTCTAAGTTCTATCTCTATGGTTTTTTCCTCTTGAAGTACCCCATGCATAGACTGGCGAAAAACACTTTCGTTTTAAAGTGGTTGCCAAGCTTCCAAAAAACTACTAGTTTGCTGAAATCTCAGCAAACATTATTTCACAAATCTTGATGATACTTGGTGGTAATGATCAGTTCACTAATCCCACTTGGCTGCCCAATTTTTATTCTTCTAGGTTGAAGCATTCTTTTCCAGTAACAGTTTGAATTTTTAGGTTTCACTCTGTTTTCTCCTACATAGATAGTTGTGTTTGGAATTCTAAATCAAACACGGTTTGAGCTAGCTCCTTGAAACTTGACCAAATGAAGTAGTTCTAAGTTCTATCTCTATGGTTTGTTTCCTCTTGAAGTACCCCATGTAGAGACTGGCGAAAGGCACTGTCGTTTGAAAGGGGTTGCCAAGCTTCCAAAAAATTACGAGATTGCTGAAATCTCAGCAAACATTTTTTCACCAAATCTTGATGATACTTGGTGGTAATCATCAGTTCACTAAGCCCACTTGGCTGCCCAATTTTCACTCTTCTAGGTTCAAGCGTTCGTTTCCAGTAACACTTTGAATTTTTAGGTTTCACTCGGTTTTCTCCTACATAGATAGCTGTGTTTGGAATTCTAAATCAAACACGGTTTGTGCTAGCTCCTTGAAACTTGACCAAATGAAGTAGTTCTAAGTTCTATCTCTATGGTTTGTTTCCTTTTGAAGTACCCCATGCAGAGACTGGCGAAAAGCACTTTCGTTTGAAAGGGGTTGCCAAGCTTCCAAATACTACTAGTTTGCTGATATCTCAGCTAACATTTTTTCACCAAAACTTGATGATACTTGGTGGTAATGATCAGTTCACTAAGCCCACTTGGCTGCCCAATTTTCACTCTTCTAGGTTCAAGCGTTCGTTTCCAGTAACACTTTGAATTTTTAGTTTTCACTCTGTTTTCTCCTACATAGATAGCTGTGTTTGGAATTCTAAATCAAACACGGTTTGTGCTAGCTCCTTGAAACTTGACCAAATGAAGTAGTTCTAAGTTCTCTCTCTATGGTTTGTTTCCTCTTGAAGTACCCCATGAAGAGACTGGCAAAAAGCACTTTCGTTTAAAAGGGGTTGCCAAACTTCAAGATACTACTAGTTTGCTGATATTTCAGCAAACATTTTTTCACCAAATCTTGATGATATTTGGTGGTAATGATCAGTTCACTTAGCCCACTTGGCTGCCCAATTTTCACTCTTCTAGATTCAAGCGTTCATTTCCTGTAACACTTTGAATTTTTAGGTTTCACTCTGTTTTCTCCTACATAGATAGCTGCGTTTGGAATTCTAAATCAAACACGGTTTGTGCTAGCTCCTTGAAACTTGAACAAATAAAGTAGTTCTAAGTTCTATCTCTATGGATTGTTTCCTCTTGAAGTACCCCATGCATAGACTGGCGAAAAACACTTTCATTTGAAAGGGGTTGACAAGATTCCAAAAAACTTCTAGTTTGCTGAAATCTCAGCAAACATTTTTTCACCAAATCTTGATGATACTTGGTGGTAATGATCAGTTCACTAAGCCCACTTGGCTGCCCAATTTTTATTCTTCTAGGTTGAAGCATTCGTTTCCAGTAACAGTTTGAATTTTTAGGTTTCACTCTGTTTTCTTCTGCATAGATAGCTGTGTTTGGAATTCTAAATCAAACACGGTTTGAGCTAGCTCCTTGAAACTTGACCAAATGAAGGAGTTCTAAGTTCTATCTCTATGGTTTGTTTCCTCTTGAAATACCCCATGCAGAGACTGGCGAAAAACACTGTCGTCGGAAAGGGGTTGCCAAGCTTCCAAAAAACTACTAGTATGTTGAAATCTCAGCAAACATTTTTTCAAAAAATCTTGATGATACTTGGTTTTTAATGATCAGTTCACTAACCCCACTTGGCTGCCCAATTTTCACTCTTGTAGGTTCAAGCTTTCGTTTCCAGTAACACTTTGAATTTTTAGGTTTCACTCTGTTTTCTGCTATATAGATAGAGGTGTTTGAAACTCTAATCAAAAACGGTTTGTGCTAGCTCCTTGAAACTTGACCAAGTGAAGTAGTTCTAAGTTCTATCTCTGTGGATTGTTTCCTCTTGAAGTACCCCATGCATAGACTAGCGAAGAACACTTTCGTTGGAAAGGGGTTGCCAAGCTTCCAAAAAACTACTAGTATGTTGAAATCTCAGCAAACATTTTTTCACCAAATCTTGATGATACTTGGTTTTTAATGATCAGTTCACTAACCCCACTTGGCTGCCCAATTTTCACTCTTGTAGGTTCAAGCTTTCGTTTCCAGTAACACTTTGAATTTTTAGGTTTCACTCTGTTTTCTGCTATATAGATAGAGGTGTTTGAAACTCTAATCAAAAACGGTTTGTGCTAGCTCCTTGAAACTTGACCAAGTGAAGTAGTTCTAAGTTCTATCTCTGTGGATTGTTTCCTCTTGAAGTACCCCATGCATAGACTAGCGAAGAACACTTTCGTTTGAAAGGGGTTGCCATGCTTCCAAAAAACTACTAGTTTGCTGAAATCTCAGCAAACATTTTTTCACCAAATCTTGATGATACTTGGTGGTAATGATCAGTTCACTAAGCTCACTTGGCTGCCCAATTTTCACTCTTCTAGGTTCAATCGTTCGTTTCCAGTAACACTTTGAATTTTTAGGTTTCACCCGGTTTTCTCCTACATAGATAGCTGTGTTTGGAATTCTAAATCAAACACGGTTTGTGCTAGCTCCTTGAAACTTGCCCAAATGAAGTAGTTCTAAGTTCTATCTCTATGGTTTGTTTCCTCTTGAAGTACCCCATGCAGAGACTGGCGAAAAACACTTTCGTTTGAAACGGGTTGCCAAGATTCCAAAAAAACTTCTAGTTTGCTGAAATCTCAGCAAACATTTTTTCACCAAATCTTGATGATACTTGGTGGTAATGCTCAGTTCACTAAGCCCACTTGGCTGCCCAATTTTTATTCTTCTAGGTTGAAGCATTCGTTTCCAGTAACAGTTTGAATTTTTAGGTTTCACTCTGTTTTCTCCTGCATAGATAGCTGTGTTTGGAATTCTAAATCAAACACGGTTTGAGCTAGCTCCTTGAAACTTGACCAAATGAAGTAGTTCTAAGTTCTATCTCTATGGTTTGTTTCCTCTTGAAGTACCCCATGCAGAGACTGGCGAAAAACACTTTCGTTGGAAAGGGGTTGCCAAGCTTCCAAAAAACTACTAGTTTGCTGAAATCTCAGCAAACATTTTTTCACCAAATCTTGATGATACTTGGTGGTAATGATCAGTTCACTAAGCCCACTTGGCTGCCCAATTTTCACTCTTGTAGGTTCAAGCGTTCGTTTCCAGTAACACTTTGAATTTTTAGGTTTCACTCTGTTTTCTGCTATATAGATAGAGGTGTTTGAAACTCTAATCAAACACGGTTTGTGCTAGCTACTTGAAACTTGACCAAATGAAGTAGTTCTAAGTTCTATCTCTGTGGATTGTTTCCTCTTGAAGTACCCCATGCATAGACTGGCGAAGAACACTTTCGTTTGAAAGGGGTTGCCATGCTTCCAAAAAACTACTAGTTTGCTGAAATCTCAGCAAACATTTTTTCACCAAATCTTGATGATACTTGGTGGTAATGATCAGTTCACTAATCCCACTTGGCTGCCCAATTTTCACTCTTCTAGGTTCAAGCGTTCGTTTCCAGTAACACTTTGAATTTTTAGGTTTCACTCTGTTTTCTCCTGCATAGATAGCTGTGTTTGGAATTCTAAATCAAACACGGTTTGTGCTAGCTCCTTGAAACTTGCCCAAATGAAGTAGTTCTAAGTTCTATCTCTATGGTTTGTTTCCTCTTGAAGTACCCCATGCAGAGACTGGCGAAAAACACTTTCGTTTGAAACGGTTTGCCAAGATTCCAAAAAAACTTCTAGTTTGCTGAAATCTCAGCAAACATTTTTTCACCAAATCTTGATGATACTTGGTGGTAATGCTCAGTTCACTAAGCCCACTTGGCTGCCCAATTTTTATTCTTCTAGGTTGAAGCATTCGTTTCCAGTAACAGTTTGAATTTTTAGGTTTCACTCTGTTTTCTCCTGCATAGATAGCTGTGTTTGGAATTCTAAATCAAACACGGTTTGAGCTAGCTCCTTGAAACTTGACCAAATGAAGTAGTTCTAAGTTCTATCTCTATGGTTTGTTTCCTCTTGAAGTACCCCATGCAGAGACTGGCGAAAAACACTTTCGTTGGAAAGGGGTTGCCAAGCTTCCAAAAAACTACTAGTTTGCTGAAATCTCAGCAAACATTTTTTCACCAAATCTTGATGATACTTGGTGGTAATGATCAGTTAACTAAGCCCACGTGGCTGCCCAATTTTCACTCTTGTAGGTTCAAGCGTTCGTTTCCAGTAACACTTTGAATTTTTAGGTTTCACTCTGTTTTCTGCTATATAGATAGAGGTGTTTGAAACTCTAATCAAACACGGTTTGTGCTAGCTCCTTGAAACTTGACCAAATGAAGTAGTTCTAAGTTCTATCTCTATGGATTGTTTCCTCTTGAAGTACCCCATGCATAGGCTGGCGAAAAACACTTTCATTTGAAAGGGGTTGCCAAGATTCCAAAAAACTTCTAGTTTGCTGAAATCTCAGCAAACATTTTTTCACCAAATCTTGATGATACTTGGTGGTAATGATCAGTTCACTAAGCCCACTTGGCTGCCCAATTTTTATTCTTCTAGGTTGAAGCATTCGTTTCCAGTAACACTTTGAATTTTTAGGTTTCACTCTGTTTTCTGCTATATAGATAGAGGTGTTTGAAACTCTAATCAAACACGGTTTGTGCTAGCTCCTTGAAACTTGACCAAATGAAGTAGTTCTAAGTTCTATCTCTATGGATTGTTTCCTCTTGAAGTAACCCATGCATAGACTGGCGAAAAACACTTTCATTTGAAAGGGGTTGCCAAGATTCCAAAAAACTTCTAGTTTGCTGAAATCTCAGCAAACATTTTTTCACCAAATCTTGATGATACTTGGTGGTAATGATTAGTTCACTAAGAACACTTCGCTACCCAATTTTCACTCTTCTAGGTTCAAGCGTTCGTTTCCAGTAACACTTTGAATTTTTACGTTTCACTCTGTTTACTCCTACATAGATAGCTGTGTTTGGAATTCTAAATCAAACACGGTTTGTGCTAGCTCCTTGAAACTTGCCCAAATGAAGTAGTTCTAAGTTCTATCTCTATGGTTTGTTTCCTCTTGAAGTACCCCATGCAGAGACTGGCGAAAAACACTTTGGTTTGAAACGGGTTGCCAAGATTCCAAAAAAACTTCTAGTTTGCTGAAATCTCAGCAAACATTTTTTCACCAAATCTTGATGATACTTGGTGGTAATGCTCAGTTCACTAAGCCCACTTGGCTGCCCAATTTTTATTCTTCTAGGTTGAAGCATTCGTTTCCAGTAACAGTTTGAATTTTTAGGTTTCACTCTGTTTTCTCCTGCATAGATAGCTGTGTTTGGAATTCTAAATCAAACACGGTTTGAGCTAGCTCCTTGAAACTTGACCAAATGAAGTAGTTCTAAGTTCTATCTCTATGGTTTGTTTCCTCTTGAAGTACCCCATGCAGAGACTGGCGAAAAACACTTTCGTTGGAAAGGGGTTGCCAAGCTTCCAAAAACTACTAGTTTGCTGAAATCTCAGCAAACATTTTTTCACCAAATCTTGATGATACTTAGTGGTAATGATCAGTTCACTAAGCCCACTTGGCTGCCCAATTTTCACTCTTGTAGGTTCAAGCGTTCGTTTCCAGTAACACTTTGAATTTTTAGGTTTCACTCTGTTTTCTGCTATATAGATAGAGGTGTTTGAAACTCTAATCAAACACGGTTTGTGCTAGCTCCTTGAAACTTGACCAAATGAAGTAGTTCTAAGTTCTATCTCTATGGATTGTTTCCTCTTGAAGTACCCCATGCATAGACTGGCGAAAAACACTTTCATTTGAAAGGGGTTGCCATGCTTCCAAAAAACTACTAGTTTGCTGAAATCTCAGCAAACATTTTTTCACCAAATCTTGATGATACTTGGTGGTAATGATCAGTTCACTAATCCTACTTGGCTGCCGAATTTTAATCTTCTAGGTTGAAGCATTCGTTTCCAGTAACACTTTGAATTTTTAGGTTTCACTCTGTTTTCTCCTACATAGATAGCTGTGTTTGGAATTCTAAATCAAACACTGTTTGTGCTAGCTCCTTGTAAGTTGACCAAATGAAGTAGTTCTAAGTTCTATCTCTATGGTTTGTTTCCTCTTGAAGTACCCCATGCAGAGACTGGCGAAAAGCACTTTCGTTTGAAAGGGGTTGCCAAGCTTCCAAAAAACTACTAGTTTGCTGAAATCTCAGCAAACATTTTTTCACCAAATCTTGATGATACTTGGTGGTAATGATCAGTTCACTAAGCCCACTTGGCTGCCCAATTTCACTCTTCTAGGTTCAAGCGTTCGTTTCCAGTAACACTTTGAATTTTTAGGTTTCACTCGGTTTTCTCGTACATAGATAGCTGTGTTTGGAATTCTAAATCAAACACGGTTTGTGCTATCTCCTTGAAACTTGCCAAAATGAAGTTCTTCTAAGTTCTATCTCTATGGTTTGTTTCCTCTTGAAGTACCCCATGCAGAGACTGGCGAAAAGCTCTTTCATTTGAAAGGGGTTGCCAAGCTTCCAAAAAACTACTAGTTTGCTGAAATCTCAGCAAACATTTTTTCACCAAATCTTGATGATACTTGGTGGTAATGATCAGTTCACTAAGCACACTTGGCTGCCCAATTTTCACTCTTCTATGTTCAAGCGTTCGTTTCCAGTAACACTTTGAATTTTTAGGTTTCACTCTGTTTTCTGCTATATAGATAGATGTGTTTGAAACTCTAAATCAAACACGGTTTGTGCTAGCTCCTTGAAACTTGCCAAAATGAAGTTCTTCTAAGTTCTATCTCTATGGTTTGTTTCCTCTTGAAGTACCCCATTCAGAGACTGGCGAAAAGCTCTTTCATTTGAAAGGGGTTGCCAAGCTTCCAAAAAACTACTAGTTTGCTGAAATCTCAGCAAACATTTTTTCACCAAATCTTGATGATACTTGGTGGTAAAGATCAGTTCACTAAGCCCACTGGGCTGCCCAATTTTCACTCTTCTAGGTTCAAGCGTTCGTTTAATGTAACACTTTGAATTTTTAGGTTTCACTCGGTTTTCTCCTACATAGATAGCTGTGTTTGGAATTCTAAATCAAACACGGTTTGTGCTAGCTCCTTGAAACTTGACCAAATGAAGTAGTTCTAAGTTCTATCTCTATGGTTTGTTTCCTCTTGAAGTACCCCATGCAGAGACTGGCGAAAATCCCTTTCGTTTGAAAGGGGTGGCCAAGCTTCCAAAAAACTACTAGTTTGGTGAAATCTCAGCAAATATTTTTTCAGCAAATCTTGATGATTCTTGGTGGTAATGATCAGTTCACTTAGCCCACTTGGCTGCCCAATTTTCACTCTTCTAGATTCAAGCGTTCGTTTCCTGTAACACTTTGAATTTTTAGGTTTCACTCTGTTTTCTCCTACAGAGATAGCTGTGTTTGGAATTCTAAATCAAACACGGTTTGTGCTTGCTCCTTGTAAGTTGACCAAATGAAGTAGTTCTAAGTTCTATCTCTATGGTTTGTTTCCTCTTGAAGTACCCCATGCAGAGACTGGCGAAAAGCACTTTCGTTTGAAAGGGGTTGACAAGCTTCCAAAAAACTACTAGTTTGCTGAAATCTCAGCAAACATTTTTTCACCAAATCTTGATGATACTTGGTGGCAATGATCAGTTCACTAATCCCACTTGGCTGCCCAATTTTTATTCTTCTAGGTTGAAGCATTCGTTTCCAGTAACAGTTTGAATTTTTAGGTTTCACTCTGTTTTCTTCTGCATAGATAGCTGTGTTTGGAATTCTAAATCAAACACGGTTTGAGCTAGCTCCTTGAAACTTGAATAAATGAAGGAGTTCTAAGTTCTATCTCTATGGTTTGTTTCCTCTTGAAGTACCCCATGCAGAGACTGGCGAAAAACACTTTCGTTTGAAAGGGGTTGCCAAGCTTCCAAAAAACTACTAGTATGGTGAAATCTCAGCAAACATTTTTTCACCAAATCTTGATGATACTTGGTTTTTAATGATCAGTTCACTAAGCCCACTTGGCTGCCCAATTTTCACTCTTGTAGGTTCAAGCGTTCGTTTCCAGTAACACTTTGAATTTTTAGGTTTCACTCTGTTTTCTGCTATATAGATAGAGGTGTTTGAAACTCTAATCAAACACGGTTTGTGCTAGCTCCTTGAAACTTGACCAAGTGAAGTAGTTCTAAGTTCTATCTCTGTGGATTGTTTCCTCTTGAAGTACCCCATGCATAGACTGGCGAAGAACACTTTCGTTTGAAAGGGGTTGCCATGCTTCCAAAAAACTACTAGTTTGCTGAAATCTCAGCAACCATTTTTTCACCAAAACTTGATGATACTTGGTGGTAATGATCAGTACACTAAGCCCACTTGGCTGCCCAATTTTCACTCTTCTAGGTTCACGCGTTCGTTTCCAGTAACACTTTGAATTTTTAGGTTTCACTCGGTTTTCTCCTACATAGATAGCTGTGTTTGGAAATCTAAATCAAACACGGTTTGTGCTAGCTCTTTGAAACTTGCCCAAATGAAGTAGTTCTAAGTTCTATCTCTATGGTTTGTTTCCTCTTGAAGTACCCCATGCAGAGACTGGCGAAAAACACTTTCGTTTGAAACGGGTTGCCAAGATTCCAAAAAAACTTCTAGTTTGCTGAAATCTCAGCAAACATTTTTTCACCAAATCTTGATGATACTTGGAGGTAATGCTCAGTTCACTAAGCCCACTTGGCTGCCCAATTTTTATTCTTCTAGGTTGAAGCATTCGTTTCCAGTAACAGTTTGAATTTTTAGGTTTCACTCTGTTTTCTCCTGCATAGATAGCTGTGTTTGGAATTCTAAATCAAACACGGTTTGAGCTAGCTCCTTGAAACTTGACCAAATGAAGTAGTTCTAAGTTCTATCTCTATGGTTTGTTTCCTCTTGAAGTACCCCATGCAGAGACTGGCGAAAAACACTTTCGTTGGAAAGGGGTTGCCAAGCTTCCAAAAAACTACTAGTTTGCTGAAATCTCAGCAAACATTTTTTCACCAAATCTTGATGATACTTGGTGGTAATGATCAGTTCACTAAGCCCACTTGGCTGCCCAATTTTCACTCTTCTAGGTTCAAGCGTTCGTTTCCAGTAACACTTTGAATTTTTAGGTTTCACTCTGTTTTCTGCTATATAGATAGAGGTGTTTGAAACTCTAAATCAAACACGGTTTGTGCTAGCTCCTTGAAACTTGACCAAATGAAGTAGTTCTAAGTTCTATCTCTATGGTTTGTTTCCTCTTGAAGTACCCCATGCAGAGACTGGCGAAAAGCACTTTCGTTTGAAAGGGGTTGCCAAGCTTCCAAAAAACTACTAGTTTGCTGAAATCTCAGCAAACATTTTTTCACCAAATCTTGATGATACTTGGTGGTAATGATCAGTTCACTAAGCCCACTTGGCTGCCCAATTTTCACTCTTCTAGGTTCAAGCGTTCGATTAGAGTAACACTTTGAATTTTTAGGTTTCACCCGGTTTTCTCCTACATAGATAGCTGTGTTTGGAATTCTAAATCAAACACGGTTTGTGCTAGCTCCTTGAAACTTGCCCAAATGAAGTAGTTCTAAGTTCTATCTCTATGGTTTGTTTCCTCTTGAAGTACCCCATGCAGAGACTGGCGAAAAACACTTTCGTTTGAAACGGGTTGCCAAGATTCCAAAAAAACTTCTAGTTTGCTGAAATCTCAGCAAACATTTTTTCACCAAATCTTGATGATACTTGGTGGTAATGCTCAGTTCACTAAGCCCACTTGGCTGCCCAATTTTTATTCTTCTAGGTTGAAGCATTCGTTTCCAGTAACAGTTTGAATTTTTAGGTTTCACTCTGTTTTCTCCTGCATAGATAGCTGTGTTTGGAATTCTAAATCAAACACGGTTTGAGCTAGCTCCTTGAAACTTGACCAAATGAAGTAGTTCTAAGTTCTATCTCTATGGTTTGTTTCCTCTTGAAGTACCCCATGCAGAGACTGGCGAAAAACACTTTCGTTGGAAAGGGGTTGCCAAGCTTCCAAAAACTACTAGTTTGCTGAAATCTCAGCAAACATTTTTTCACCAAATCTTGATGATACTTAGTGGTAATGATCAGTTCACTAAGCCCACTTGGCTGCCCAATTTTCACTCTTGTAGGTTCAAGCGTTCGTTTCCAGTAACACTTTGAAATTTAGGTTTCACTCTGTTTTCTGCTATATAGATAGAGGTGTTTGAAACTCTAATCAAACACGGTTTGTGCTAGCTCCTTGAAACTTGACCAAATGAAGTAGTTCTAAGTTCTATCTCTATGGATTGTTTCCTCTTGAAGTACCCCATGCATAGACTGGCGAAAAACACTTTCATTTGAAAGGGGTTGCCATGCTTCCAAAAAACTACTAGTTTGCTGAAATCTCAGCAAACATTTTTTCACCAAATCTTGATGATACTTGGTGGTAATGATCAGTTCACTAATCCTACTTGGCTGCCGAATTTTAATCTTCTAGGTTGAAGCATTCGTTTCCAGTAACACTTTGAATTTTTAGGTTTCACTCTGTTTTCTCCTACATAGATAGCTGTGTTTGGAATTCTAAATCAAACACGGTTTGTGCTAGCTCCTTGTAAGTTGACCAAATGAAGTAGTTCTAAGTTCTATCTCTATGGTTTGTTTCCTCTTGAAGTACCCCATGCAGAGACTGGCGAAAAGCACTTTCGTTTGAAAGGGGTTGCCAAGCTTCCAAAAAACTACTAGTTTGCTGAAATCTCAGCAAACATTTTTTCACCAAATCTTGATGATACTTGGTGGTAATGATCAGTTCACTAAGCCCACTTGGCTGCCCAATTTTCACTCTTCTAGGTTCAAGCGTTCGTTTCCAGTAACACTTTGAATTTTTAGGTTTCACTCGGTTTTCTCGTACATAGATAGCTGTGTTTGGAATTCTAAATCAAACACGGTTTGTGCTATCTCCTTGAAACTTGACCAAATGAAGTAGTTCTAAGTTCTATCTCTATGGTTTGTTTCCTCTTGAAGTACCAAATGCAGAGACTGGCAAAAAACACTTTCGTTTGAAAGGGGTTGCCAAGCTTCCAAAAAATTACTAGTTTGCTGAAATCTCAGCAGACGTTTTTTCACCAAATCTTGATGATACTTGGTGGTAATGATCAGTTCACTAAGCCCACTTGGCTGCCCAATTTTCACTCTTCTAGGTTAAAGCGTTTGTTTCCAGTAACAGTTTGAATTTTTAGGTTTCACTCTGTTTTCTCCTACATAGATAGCCGTGATTGGAATTCTAAATCAAACACGGTTTGTGCTAGGTCCTTGAAACTTGAAAAAATGAAGTAGTTCTAAGTTCTCTCTCTGTGGTTTGTTTTCTCTTGAAGTACACAATGCAGAGACTGGCGAAAAACACTTTCGTTTGAAAGGGGTTGCCAAGCTTCCAAAAAACTACTAGTTTCCTGAAATCTCAGCAAACATTTTTTCACCAAATCTTGATGATACTTGGTGGTAATGATCAGTTCACTAAGCACACTTGGCTGCCCAATTTTCACTCTTCTATGTTCAAGCGTTCGTTTCCAGTAACACTTTGAATTTTTAGGTTTCACTCTGTTTTCTGCTATATAGATAGATGTGTTTGAAACTCTAAATCAAACACGGTTTGTGCTAGCTCCTTGAAACTTGCCCAAATGAAGTTCTTCTAAGTTCTATCTCTATGGTTTGTTTCCTCTTGAAGTACCCCATGCAGAGACTGGCGAAAAGCTCTTTCATTTGAAAGGGGTTGCCAAGCTTCCAAAAAACTACTAGTTTGCTGAAATCTCAGCAAACATTTTTTCACCAAATCTTGATGATACTTGGTGGTAAAGATCAGTTCACTAAGCCCACTGGGCTGCCCAATTTTCACTCTTCTAGGTTCAAGCGTTCGTTTAATGTAACACTTTGAATTTTTAGGTTTCACTCGGTTTTCTCCTACATAGATAGCTGTGTTTGGAATTCTAAATCAAACACGGTTTGTGCTAGCTCCTTGAAACTTGACCAAATGAAGTAGTTCTAAGTTCTATCTATATGGTTTGTTTCCTCTTGAAGTACCCCATGCAGAGACTGGCGAAAAACACTTTCGTTTGAAACGGGTTGCCAAGATTCCAAAAAAACTTCTAGTTTGCTGAAATCTCAGCAAACATTTTTTCACCAAATCTTGATGATACTTGGTGGTAATGATCAGTTCACTAAGCCCACTTGGCTGCCCAATTTTTATTCTTCTAGGTTGAAGCATTCGTTTCCAGTAACAGTTTGAAATTTTAGGTTTCACTCTGTTTTCTCCTGCATAGATAGCTGTGTTTGGAATTCTAAATCAAACACGGTTTGAGCTAGCTCCTTGAAACTTGACCAAATGAAGTAGTTCTAAGTTCTATCTCTATGGTTTGTTTCCTCTTGAAGTAACCCATGCAGAGACTGGCGAAAAACACTTTCGTTGGAAAGGGGTTGCCAAGCTTCCAAAAAACTACTAGTATGCTGAAATCTCAGCAAACATTTTTTCACCAAATCTTGATGATACTTGGTGGTAATGATCAGTTCACTAAGCCCACTTGGCTGCCCAATTTTCACTCTTGTAGGTTCAAGCGTTCGTTTCCAGTAACACTTTGAATTTTTAGGTTTCACTCTGTTTTCTGCAATATAGATAGAGGTGTTTGAAACTCTAATCAAACACGGTTTGTGCTAGCTCCTTGAAACTTGACCAAGTGAAGTAGTTCTAAGTTCTATCTCTTTGGATTGTTTCCTCTTGAAGTACCCCATGCATAGACCGGCGAAAAACACTTTCGTTTGAAAGGGGTTGCCATGCTTCCAAAAAACTACTAGTTTGCTGAAATCTCAGCAAACATTTTTTCACCAAATCTTGATGATACTTGGTGGTAATGATCAGTTCACTAATTCCACTTGGCTGCCCAATTTTTATTCTTCTAGGTTGAAGCATTCGTTTCCAGTAACACTTTGAATTTTCAGGTTTCACTCTGTTTTCTCCTACATAGATAGCTGTGTTTGGAATTCTAAATCAAACACGGTTTGTGCTAGCAACTTGAAAGTTGACCAAATGAAGTAGTTCTAAGTTCTATCTCTATGGTTTGTTTCCTCTTGAAGTACCCCATGCAGAGACTGGCGAAAAGCACTTTCGTTTGAAAGGTGTTGGCAAGCTTCCAAAAAACTACTAGTTTGCTGAAATCTCAGCAAACATTTTTTCACCAAATCTTGATGATACTTGGTGGTAATGATCAGTTCCCTAAGCCCACTTGGCTGCCCAATTTTCACTCTTCTAGGTTCAAGCGTTCGTTTCCAGTAACACTTTGAATTTTTAGGTTTCACTCGGTTTTCTCGTACATAGATAGCTGTGTTTGGAATTCTAAATCAAACACGGTTTGTGCTATCTCCTTGAAACTTGACCAAATGAAGTAGTTCTAAGTTCTATCTCTATGGTTTGTTTCCTCTTGAAGTACCAAATGCAGAGACTGGCAAAAAACAATTTCGTTTGAAAGGGGTTGCCAAGCTTCCAAAAAATTACTAGTTTGCTGAAATCTCAGCAGACGTTTTTTCACCAAATCTTGATGATACTTGGTGGTAATGATCAGTTCACTAAGCCCACTTGGCTGCCCAATTTTCACTCTTCTAGGTTAAAGCGTTTGTTTCCAGTAACAGTTTGAATTTTTAGGTTTCACTCTGTTTTCTCCTACATAGATAGCCGTGATTGGAATTCTAAATCAAACACGGTTTGTGCTAGCTCCTTGAAACTTGACAAAATGAAGTAGTTCTAAGTTCTCTCTCTGTGGTTTGTTTTCTCTTGAAGTACACAATGCAGAGACTGGCGAAAAACACTTTCGTTTGAAAGGGGTTGCCAAGCTTCCAAAAAACTACTAGTTTCCTGAAATCTCAGCAAACATTTTTTCACCAAATCTTGATGATACTTGGTGGTAATGATCAGTTCACTAAGCACACTTGGCTGCCCAATTTTCATTCTTCTATGTTCAAGCGTTCGTTTCCAGTAACACTTTGAATTTTTAGGTTTCACTCTGTTTTCTGCTATATAGATAGATGTGTTTGAAACTCTAAATCAAACACGGTTTGTGCTAGCTCCTTGAAACTTGCCCAAATGAAGTTCTTCTAAGTTCTATCTCTATGGTTTGTTTCCTCTTGAAGTACCCCATGCAGAGACTGGCGAAAAGCTCTTTCATTTGAAAGGGGTTGCCAAGCTTCCAAAAACTACTAGTTTGCTGAAATCTCAGCAAACATTTTTTCACCAAATCTTGATGATACTTGGTGGTAAAGATCAGTTCACTAAGCCCACTGGGCTGCCCAATTTTCACTCTTCTAGGTTCAAGCGTTCGTTTAATGTAACACTTTGAATTTTTAGGTTTCACTCGGTTTTCTCCTACATAGATAGCTGTGTTTGGAATTCTAAATCAAACACGGTTTGTGCTAGCTCCTTGAAACTTCACCAAATGAAGTAGTTCTAAGTTCTATCTATATGGTTTGTTTCCTCTTGAAGTACCCCATGCAGAGACTGGCGAAAAACACTTTCGTTTGAAACGGGTTGCCTAGATTCCAAAAAAACTTCTAGTTTGCTGAAATCTCAGCAAACATTTTTTCACCAAATCTTGATGATACGTGGTGGTAATGATCAGTTCACTAAGCCCACATGGCTGCCCAATTTTTATTCTTCTAGGTTGAAGCATTCGCTTCCAGTAACAGTTTGAAATTTTAGGTTTCACTCTGTTTTCTCCTGCATAGATAGCTGTGTTTGGAATTCTAAATCAAACACGGTTTGAGCTAGCTCCTTGAAACTTGACCAAATGAAGTAGTTCTAAGTTCTATCTCTATGGTTTGTTTCCTCTTGAAGTAACCCATGCAGAGACTGGCGAAAAACACTTTCGTTGGAAAGGGGTTGTCAAACTTCCAAAAAACTACTACTTTGCTGAAATCTCAGCAAACATTTTTTCACCAAATCTTGATGATACTTGGTGGTAATGATCAGTTCACTATGCCCACTTGGCTTCCCAATTTTCACTCTTCTAGGTTCAAGCGTTCGTTTCCAGTAACACTTTGAATTTTTATCTTTCACTCTGTTTTCTGCTATAGAGATAGATGTGTTTGAAACTCTAAATCAAACACGGTTTGTGCTAGCTCCTTGAAAATTGACCAAATGAAGTAGTTCTAAGTTCTATCTATATGGTTTGTTTCCTCTTGAAGTAACCCATGCAGAGACTGGTGAAAGTCCCTTTCGTTTGAATGGGTGGCCAAGCTTCCAAAAAACTACTAGTTTGCTGAAATCTCAGCAAACATTTTTTCAGCAAATCCTGATGATACTTGGTGGTAATGATCAGTTCACTAAGCCCACTTGGCTGCCCAATTTTCACTCTTCTAGGTTAAAGCGTTCGTTTCCAGTAACAGTTTGAATTTTTAGGTTTCACTCTGTTTTCTGCTATATAGATAGAGGTGTTTGAAACTCTAATCAAAAACGGTTTGTGCTAGCTCCTTGAAACTTGACCAAATGAAGTAGTTCTAAGTTCTATCTCTATGGTTTTTTTCCTCTTGAAGTACCCCATGCATAGACTGGCGAAAAACACTTTCGTTTGAAAGTGGTTGCCAAGCTTCCAAAAAACTACTAGTTTGCTGAAATCCCAGCAAACATTATTTCTCCAATCTTGATGATACTTGGTGGTAATGATCAGTTCACTAATCCCACTCGGCTGCCCAATTTTTATTCTTCTAGGTTGAAGCATTCTTTTCCAGTAACAGTTTGAATTTTTAGGTTTCACTCTGTTTTCTCCTACATAGATAGTTGTGTTTGGAATTCTAAATCAAACACGGTTTGAGCTAGCTCCTTGAAACTTGACCAAATGAAGTAGTTCTAAGTTCTATCTCTATGGTTTGTTTCCTATTGAAGTACCCCATGTAGAGACTGGCGAAAAGCACTTTCGTTTGAAAGGGGTTGCCAAGCTTCCAAAAAATTACGAGATTGCTGAAATCTCAGCAAACATTTTTTCACCAAATCTTGATGATACTTGGTGGTAATCATCAGTTCACTAAGCCCACTTGGCTACCCAATTTTCACTCCTCTAGGTTCAAGCGTTCGTTTCCAGTAACACTTTGAATTTTTAGGTTTCACTCTGTTTTCTCCTACATAGATAGCTGTGTTTGGAATTCTAAATCAAACACGGTTTGTGCTAGCTCCTTGAAACTTGACCAAATGAAGTAGTTCTATGTTCTATCTCTATGGTTTGTTTCCTCTTGAAGTACCCCATGCAGAGACTGGCGAGAAACACTTTCATTTGAAAGGGGTTGCCAAGCTTCCAAAAAAACTTCTAGTTTGCTGAAATCTCAGCAAACATTTTTTCACCAAATCTTGATGATACTTGGTGGTAATGATCAGTTCACTAAGCCCACTTGGCTGCCCAATTTTTATTCTTCTAGGTTGAAGCATTCTTTTCACGTAACAGTTTGAATTTTTAGGTTTCACTTTGTTTTCCCCTGCATAGATAGCTGTGTTTGGAATTCTAAATCAAACACGGTTTGAGCTAGCTCCTTGAAACTTGACCAAATGAAGTAGTTCTAAGTTCTATCTCTATTGTTTGTTTCCTCTTGAAGTACCCCATGCAGAGACTGGCGAAAAACACTTTCATTGGAAAGGGGTTGCCAAGCTTCCAAAAAACTACTAGTTTGCTGAAATCTCAGCAAATATTTTTTCACCAAATCTTGATGATACTTGGTGGTAATGATCAGTTCACTAAGCACACTTGGCTGCCCAATTTTCACTCTTGTAGGTTCAAGCGTTCGTTTCCAGTAACACTTTGAATTTTTAGGTTTCACTCTGTTTTCTCCTACATAGATAGCTGTGTTTGGAATTCTAAATCAAACACGGTTTGTGCTAGCTCCTTGAAAGTTGACCAAATGAAGTAGTTCTAAGTTCTATCTCTATGGTTTGTTTCCTCTTGAAGTACCCCATGCAGAGACTGGCGAAAAACACTTTCGTTTGAAAGGGGTTGCCAAGCTTCCAAAAAACTATTAGTTTGCTGAAATCTCAGCAAACATTTTTTCACCAAATCTTGATGATACTTGGTGGTAATGATCAGTTCACTAAGCCCACTTGGCTGCCCAATTTTCACTCTTCTAGGTTCAAGAGTTCGTTTCCAGTAACACTTTGAATTTTTAGGTTTCACTCGGTTTTCTCCTACATAGATAGCTGTGTTTGGAATTCTAAATCAAACAAGGTTTGTGCTAGCTCCTTGAAACTTGACCAAATGAAGTAGTTCTAAGTTCTATCTCTATCATTTGTTTCCTTTTGAAGTACCCCATGCAGAGACTGGCGAAAGTCCCTTTCGATTGAAAGGGGTGGCCAAGCTTCCAAAAAACTACTAGTATGCTGAAATCTCAGCAAACATTTTTTCAGCAAATCTTGATGATACTTGGTGGTAATGATCAGTTCACTTAGCCCACTTGGCTGCCCAATTTTCACTCTTCTAGATTCAAGTGTTCGTTTCCAGTAACACTTTGAATTTTTAGGTTTCACTCTGTTTTCTCCTACATAGATAGCTGTGTTTGGAATTCTAAATCAAACACGGTTTGTGCTAGCTCCTTGAAACTTGACCAAATGAAGTAGTTCTAAGTTCTATCTCTATGGGTTGTTTCCTCTTGAAGTACCCCATGCAGAGACTGGCGAAAAGCACTTTCGTTTGAAAGGGGTTGCCAAGCTTCCAAATACTACTAGTTTGCTGATATCTCAGCTAACATTTTTTCACCAAAACTTGATGATACTTGGTGGTAATGATCAGTTCACTAAGCCCACTTGGCTGCCCAATTTTCACTCTTCTAGGTTCAAGCATTCGTTTCCAGTAACAGTTTGAAATTTTAGGTTTCACTCTGTTTTCTCCTGCATAGATAGCTGTGTTTGGAATTCTAAATCAAACACGGTTTGAGCTAGCTCCTTGAAACTTGACCGAATGAAGTAGTTCTAAGTTCTATCTCTATGGTTTCTTTCCTCTTGAAGTACCCCATGCAGAGACTGGCGAAAAGCACTTTCGTTTGAAAGGGGTTGCCAAGCTTCCAAAAAATTACTTGTTTGCTGAAATCTCAGCAAACATTTTTTCACCAAATCTTGATGATACTTGGTGGTAATGATCAGTTCACTAATTCCACTTGGCTGCAAAAGTTTTATTCTTCTGGGTTGAAGCATTAGTTTCCAGTAACAGTGTGAATTTGTAGGTTTCACTCGGTTTTCTCCTACATAGATAGCTGTGTTTGGAATTCTAAATCAAACACGGTTTGAGCTAGCTCCTTGAAACTTGACCAAATAAAGTAGTTCTAAGTTCTATCTCTATGGTTTGTTTCCTCTTGAAGTACCCCATGCAGAGACTGGCGAAAAACACTTTCGTTTGAAAGGGGTTGTCAAGCTTCCAAAAAACTACTAGTTTGCTGAAATCTCAGCAAACATTTTTTCACCAAATCTTGATGATACTTGGTGGTAATGATCAGTTCACTAAGCCCACTTGGCTTCCCAATTTTCACTCTTCTAGGTTCAAGCGTTCGTTTCCAGTAACACTTTGAATTTTTATTTTTCACTCTGTTTTCTGCTATAGAGATAGATGTGTTTGAAACTCTAAATCAAACACGGTTCGTGCTAGCTCCTTGAAACTTGACCAAATGAAGTAGTTCTAAGTTCTATCTATATGGTTTGTTTCCTCTTGAAGTACCCCATGCAGAGACTGGCGAAAGTCCCTTTCGTTTGAAAGGGGTGGCCAAGCTTCCAAAAAACTTCTAGTTTGCTGAAATCTCAGCAAACATTTTTTCATCAAATCTTGATGATACTTGGTGGTAATGATCAGTTCACTTAGCCCACTTGGCTGCCCAATTTTCACTCTTCTAGGTTCAAGCGTTCGTTTCCAGTAACACTTTGAATTTTTAGGTTTCACTCTCTTTTCTCCTACATAGATAGCTGTGTTTGGAATTATAAATCAAACACGGTTTGTGCTAGCTCCTTGAAACTTGACCAAATGAAATAGTTCTAAGTTCTATCTCTATGGTTTGTTTCCTCTTGAAGTACCCCATGCAGAGACTGGCGAAAAACACTTTCGTTGAAAGGGGTTGCCAAGCTTCCAAAAAACTACTAGTTTGCTGAAATCTCAGCAAACATTTTTTCACCAAATCTTGATGATACTTGGTGGTAATGATCAGTTCACTAAGCCTACTTGGCTGCCCAATTTTCACTCTTCTAGGTTCAAGCGTTCGTTTCGAGTAATACTTTGAATTTTTAGGTTTCACTCTGTTTTCTGCTATATAGATAGAGGTGTTTGAAACTCTAATCAAACACGGTTTGTGCTAGCTCCTTGAAACTTGACCAAATGAAGTAGTTCTAAGTTCTATCTCTATGGTTTGTTTCCTCTTGAAGTACCCCATGCAGAGACTGGCGAAAAGCTCTTTCATTTGAAAGGGGTTGCCAAGCTTCCAAAAAACTACTAGTTTGCTGAAATCTCAGCAAACATTTTTTCACCAAATCTTGATGATACTTGGTGGTAAAGATCAGTTCACTAAGCCCACTGGGCTGCCCAATTTTCACTCTTCTAGGTTCAAGCGTTCGTTTAATGTAACACTTTGAATTTTTAGGTTTCACTCGGTTTTCTCCTACATAGATAGCTGTGTTTGGAATTCTAAATCAAACACGGTTTGTGCTAGCTCCTTGAAACTTGACCAAATGAAGTAGTTCTAAGTTCTATCTATATGGTTTGTTTCCTCTTGAAGTACCCCATGCAGAGACTGGCGAAAAACACTTTCGTTTGAAACGGGTTGCCAAGATTCCAAAAAAACTTCTAGTTTGCTGAAATCTCAGCAAACATTTTTTCACCAAATCTTGATGATACTTGGTGGTAATGATCAGTTCACTAAGCCCACTTGGCTGCCCAATTTTTATTCTTCTAGGTTGAAGCATTCGTTTCCAGTAACAGTTTGAAATTTTAGGTTTCACTCTGTTTTCTCCTGCATAGATAGCTGTGTTTGGAATTCTAAATCAAACACGGTTTGAGCTAGCTCCTTGAAACTTGACCAAATGAAGTAGTTCTAAGTTCTATCTCTATGGTTTGTTTCCTCTTGAAGTAACCCATGCAGAGACTGGCGAAAAACACTTTCGTTGGAAAGGGGTTGCCAAGCTTCCAAAAAACTACTAGTATGCTGAAATCTCAGCAAACATTTTTTCACCAAATCTTGATGATACTTGGTGGTAATGATCAGTTCACTAAGCCCACTTGGCTGCCCAATTTTCACTCTTGTAGGTTCAAGCGTTCGTTTCCAGTAACACTTTGAATTTTTAGGTTTCACTCTGTTTTCTGCAATATAGATAGAGGTGTTTGAAACTCTAATCAAACACGGTTTGTGCTAGCTCCTTGAAACTTGACCAAGTGAAGTAGTTCTAAGTTCTATCTCTTTGGATTGTTTCCTCTTGAAGTACCCCATGCATAGACCGGCGAAAAACACTTTCGTTTGAAAGGGGTTGCCATGCTTCCAAAAAACTACTAGTTTGCTGAAATCTCAGCAAACATTTTTTCACCAAATCTTGATGATACTTGGTGGTAATGATCAGTTCACTAATTCCACTTGGCTGCCCAATTTTTATTCT
Organism: Callospermophilus lateralis; assembly: GCF_048772815.1. Taxonomy (NCBI): domain Eukaryota; kingdom Metazoa; phylum Chordata; class Mammalia; order Rodentia; family Sciuridae; genus Callospermophilus; species Callospermophilus lateralis. The sequence goes on from NW_027510416.1 coordinate 22,840, forward strand.
TCTAGGTTGAAGCATTCGTTTCCAGTAACACTTTGAATTTTCAGGTTTCACTCTGTTTTCTCCTACATAGATAGCTGTGTTTGGAATTCTAAATCAAACACGGTTTGTGCTAGCAACTTGAAAGTTGACCAAATGAAGTAGTTCTAAGTTCTATCTCTATGGTTTGTTTCCTCTTGAAGTACCCCATGCAGAGACTGGCGAAAAGCACTTTCGTTTGAAAGGTGTTGGCAAGCTTCCAAAAAACTACTAGTTTGCTGAAATCTCAGCAAACATTTTTTCACCAAATCTTGATGATACTTGGTGGTAATGATCAGTTCCCTAAGCCCACTTGGCTGCCCAATTTTCACTCTTCTAGGTTCAAGCGTTCGTTTCCAGTAACACTTTGAATTTTTAGGTTTCACTCGGTTTTCTCGTACATAGATAGCTGTGTTTGGAATTCTAAATCAAACACGGTTTGTGCTATCTCCTTGAAACTTGACCAAATGAAGTAGTTCTAAGTTCTATCTCTATGGTTTGTTTCCTCTTGAAGTACCAAATGCAGAGACTGGCAAAAAACAATTTCGTTTGAAAGGGGTTGCCAAGCTTCCAAAAAATTACTAGTTTGCTGAAATCTCAGCAGACGTTTTTTCACCAAATCTTGATGATACTTGGTGGTAATGATCAGTTCACTAAGCCCACTTGGCTGCCCAATTTTCACTCTTCTAGGTTAAAGCGTTTGTTTCCAGTAACAGTTTGAATTTTTAGGTTTCACTCTGTTTTCTCCTACATAGATAGCCGTGATTGGAATTCTAAATCAAACACGGTTTGTGCTAGCTCCTTGAAACTTGACAAAATGAAGTAGTTCTAAGTTCTCTCTCTGTGGTTTGTTTTCTCTTGAAGTACACAATGCAGAGACTGGCGAAAAACACTTTCGTTTGAAAGGGGTTGCCAAGCTTCCAAAAAACTACTAGTTTCCTGAAATCTCAGCAAACATTTTTTCACCAAATCTTGATGATACTTGGTGGTAATGATCAGTTCACTAAGCACACTTGGCTGCCCAATTTTCATTCTTCTATGTTCAAGCGTTCGTTTCCAGTAACACTTTGAATTTTTAGGTTTCACTCTGTTTTCTGCTATATAGATAGATGTGTTTGAAACTCTAAATCAAACACGGTTTGTGCTAGCTCCTTGAAACTTGCCCAAATGAAGTTCTTCTAAGTTCTATCTCTATGGTTTGTTTCCTCTTGAAGTACCCCATGCAGAGACTGGCGAAAAGCTCTTTCATTTGAAAGGGGTTGCCAAGCTTCCAAAAACTACTAGTTTGCTGAAATCTCAGCAAACATTTTTTCACCAAATCTTGATGATACTTGGTGGTAAAGATCAGTTCACTAAGCCCACTGGGCTGCCCAATTTTCACTCTTCTAGGTTCAAGCGTTCGTTTAATGTAACACTTTGAATTTTTAGGTTTCACTCGGTTTTCTCCTACATAGATAGCTGTGTTTGGAATTCTAAATCAAACACGGTTTGTGCTAGCTCCTTGAAACTTCACCAAATGAAGTAGTTCTAAGTTCTATCTATATGGTTTGTTTCCTCTTGAAGTACCCCATGCAGAGACTGGCGAAAAACACTTTCGTTTGAAACGGGTTGCCTAGATTCCAAAAAAACTTCTAGTTTGCTGAAATCTCAGCAAACATTTTTTCACCAAATCTTGATGATACGTGGTGGTAATGATCAGTTCACTAAGCCCACATGGCTGCCCAATTTTTATTCTTCTAGGTTGAAGCATTCGCTTCCAGTAACAGTTTGAAATTTTAGGTTTCACTCTGTTTTCTCCTGCATAGATAGCTGTGTTTGGAATTCTAAATCAAACACGGTTTGAGCTAGCTCCTTGAAACTTGACCAAATGAAGTAGTTCTAAGTTCTATCTCTATGGTTTGTTTCCTCTTGAAGTAACCCATGCAGAGACTGGCGAAAAACACTTTCGTTGGAAAGGGGTTGTCAAACTTCCAAAAAACTACTACTTTGCTGAAATCTCAGCAAACATTTTTTCACCAAATCTTGATGATACTTGGTGGTAATGATCAGTTCACTATGCCCACTTGGCTTCCCAATTTTCACTCTTCTAGGTTCAAGCGTTCGTTTCCAGTAACACTTTGAATTTTTATCTTTCACTCTGTTTTCTGCTATAGAGATAGATGTGTTTGAAACTCTAAATCAAACACGGTTTGTGCTAGCTCCTTGAAAATTGACCAAATGAAGTAGTTCTAAGTTCTATCTATATGGTTTGTTTCCTCTTGAAGTAACCCATGCAGAGACTGGTGAAAGTCCCTTTCGTTTGAATGGGTGGCCAAGCTTCCAAAAAACTACTAGTTTGCTGAAATCTCAGCAAACATTTTTTCAGCAAATCCTGATGATACTTGGTGGTAATGATCAGTTCACTAAGCCCACTTGGCTGCCCAATTTTCACTCTTCTAGGTTAAAGCGTTCGTTTCCAGTAACAGTTTGAATTTTTAGGTTTCACTCTGTTTTCTGCTATATAGATAGAGGTGTTTGAAACTCTAATCAAAAACGGTTTGTGCTAGCTCCTTGAAACTTGACCAAATGAAGTAGTTCTAAGTTCTATCTCTATGGTTTTTTTCCTCTTGAAGTACCCCATGCATAGACTGGCGAAAAACACTTTCGTTTGAAAGTGGTTGCCAAGCTTCCAAAAAACTACTAGTTTGCTGAAATCCCAGCAAACATTATTTCTCCAATCTTGATGATACTTGGTGGTAATGATCAGTTCACTAATCCCACTCGGCTGCCCAATTTTTATTCTTCTAGGTTGAAGCATTCTTTTCCAGTAACAGTTTGAATTTTTAGGTTTCACTCTGTTTTCTCCTACATAGATAGTTGTGTTTGGAATTCTAAATCAAACACGGTTTGAGCTAGCTCCTTGAAACTTGACCAAATGAAGTAGTTCTAAGTTCTATCTCTATGGTTTGTTTCCTATTGAAGTACCCCATGTAGAGACTGGCGAAAAGCACTTTCGTTTGAAAGGGGTTGCCAAGCTTCCAAAAAATTACGAGATTGCTGAAATCTCAGCAAACATTTTTTCACCAAATCTTGATGATACTTGGTGGTAATCATCAGTTCACTAAGCCCACTTGGCTACCCAATTTTCACTCCTCTAGGTTCAAGCGTTCGTTTCCAGTAACACTTTGAATTTTTAGGTTTCACTCTGTTTTCTCCTACATAGATAGCTGTGTTTGGAATTCTAAATCAAACACGGTTTGTGCTAGCTCCTTGAAACTTGACCAAATGAAGTAGTTCTATGTTCTATCTCTATGGTTTGTTTCCTCTTGAAGTACCCCATGCAGAGACTGGCGAGAAACACTTTCATTTGAAAGGGGTTGCCAAGCTTCCAAAAAAACTTCTAGTTTGCTGAAATCTCAGCAAACATTTTTTCACCAAATCTTGATGATACTTGGTGGTAATGATCAGTTCACTAAGCCCACTTGGCTGCCCAATTTTTATTCTTCTAGGTTGAAGCATTCTTTTCACGTAACAGTTTGAATTTTTAGGTTTCACTTTGTTTTCCCCTGCATAGATAGCTGTGTTTGGAATTCTAAATCAAACACGGTTTGAGCTAGCTCCTTGAAACTTGACCAAATGAAGTAGTTCTAAGTTCTATCTCTATTGTTTGTTTCCTCTTGAAGTACCCCATGCAGAGACTGGCGAAAAACACTTTCATTGGAAAGGGGTTGCCAAGCTTCCAAAAAACTACTAGTTTGCTGAAATCTCAGCAAATATTTTTTCACCAAATCTTGATGATACTTGGTGGTAATGATCAGTTCACTAAGCACACTTGGCTGCCCAATTTTCACTCTTGTAGGTTCAAGCGTTCGTTTCCAGTAACACTTTGAATTTTTAGGTTTCACTCTGTTTTCTCCTACATAGATAGCTGTGTTTGGAATTCTAAATCAAACACGGTTTGTGCTAGCTCCTTGAAAGTTGACCAAATGAAGTAGTTCTAAGTTCTATCTCTATGGTTTGTTTCCTCTTGAAGTACCCCATGCAGAGACTGGCGAAAAACACTTTCGTTTGAAAGGGGTTGCCAAGCTTCCAAAAAACTATTAGTTTGCTGAAATCTCAGCAAACATTTTTTCACCAAATCTTGATGATACTTGGTGGTAATGATCAGTTCACTAAGCCCACTTGGCTGCCCAATTTTCACTCTTCTAGGTTCAAGAGTTCGTTTCCAGTAACACTTTGAATTTTTAGGTTTCACTCGGTTTTCTCCTACATAGATAGCTGTGTTTGGAATTCTAAATCAAACAAGGTTTGTGCTAGCTCCTTGAAACTTGACCAAATGAAGTAGTTCTAAGTTCTATCTCTATCATTTGTTTCCTTTTGAAGTACCCCATGCAGAGACTGGCGAAAGTCCCTTTCGATTGAAAGGGGTGGCCAAGCTTCCAAAAAACTACTAGTATGCTGAAATCTCAGCAAACATTTTTTCAGCAAATCTTGATGATACTTGGTGGTAATGATCAGTTCACTTAGCCCACTTGGCTGCCCAATTTTCACTCTTCTAGATTCAAGTGTTCGTTTCCAGTAACACTTTGAATTTTTAGGTTTCACTCTGTTTTCTCCTACATAGATAGCTGTGTTTGGAATTCTAAATCAAACACGGTTTGTGCTAGCTCCTTGAAACTTGACCAAATGAAGTAGTTCTAAGTTCTATCTCTATGGGTTGTTTCCTCTTGAAGTACCCCATGCAGAGACTGGCGAAAAGCACTTTCGTTTGAAAGGGGTTGCCAAGCTTCCAAATACTACTAGTTTGCTGATATCTCAGCTAACATTTTTTCACCAAAACTTGATGATACTTGGTGGTAATGATCAGTTCACTAAGCCCACTTGGCTGCCCAATTTTCACTCTTCTAGGTTCAAGCATTCGTTTCCAGTAACAGTTTGAAATTTTAGGTTTCACTCTGTTTTCTCCTGCATAGATAGCTGTGTTTGGAATTCTAAATCAAACACGGTTTGAGCTAGCTCCTTGAAACTTGACCGAATGAAGTAGTTCTAAGTTCTATCTCTATGGTTTCTTTCCTCTTGAAGTACCCCATGCAGAGACTGGCGAAAAGCACTTTCGTTTGAAAGGGGTTGCCAAGCTTCCAAAAAATTACTTGTTTGCTGAAATCTCAGCAAACATTTTTTCACCAAATCTTGATGATACTTGGTGGTAATGATCAGTTCACTAATTCCACTTGGCTGCAAAAGTTTTATTCTTCTGGGTTGAAGCATTAGTTTCCAGTAACAGTGTGAATTTGTAGGTTTCACTCGGTTTTCTCCTACATAGATAGCTGTGTTTGGAATTCTAAATCAAACACGGTTTGAGCTAGCTCCTTGAAACTTGACCAAATAAAGTAGTTCTAAGTTCTATCTCTATGGTTTGTTTCCTCTTGAAGTACCCCATGCAGAGACTGGCGAAAAACACTTTCGTTTGAAAGGGGTTGTCAAGCTTCCAAAAAACTACTAGTTTGCTGAAATCTCAGCAAACATTTTTTCACCAAATCTTGATGATACTTGGTGGTAATGATCAGTTCACTAAGCCCACTTGGCTTCCCAATTTTCACTCTTCTAGGTTCAAGCGTTCGTTTCCAGTAACACTTTGAATTTTTATTTTTCACTCTGTTTTCTGCTATAGAGATAGATGTGTTTGAAACTCTAAATCAAACACGGTTCGTGCTAGCTCCTTGAAACTTGACCAAATGAAGTAGTTCTAAGTTCTATCTATATGGTTTGTTTCCTCTTGAAGTACCCCATGCAGAGACTGGCGAAAGTCCCTTTCGTTTGAAAGGGGTGGCCAAGCTTCCAAAAAACTTCTAGTTTGCTGAAATCTCAGCAAACATTTTTTCATCAAATCTTGATGATACTTGGTGGTAATGATCAGTTCACTTAGCCCACTTGGCTGCCCAATTTTCACTCTTCTAGGTTCAAGCGTTCGTTTCCAGTAACACTTTGAATTTTTAGGTTTCACTCTCTTTTCTCCTACATAGATAGCTGTGTTTGGAATTATAAATCAAACACGGTTTGTGCTAGCTCCTTGAAACTTGACCAAATGAAATAGTTCTAAGTTCTATCTCTATGGTTTGTTTCCTCTTGAAGTACCCCATGCAGAGACTGGCGAAAAACACTTTCGTTGAAAGGGGTTGCCAAGCTTCCAAAAAACTACTAGTTTGCTGAAATCTCAGCAAACATTTTTTCACCAAATCTTGATGATACTTGGTGGTAATGATCAGTTCACTAAGCCTACTTGGCTGCCCAATTTTCACTCTTCTAGGTTCAAGCGTTCGTTTCGAGTAATACTTTGAATTTTTAGGTTTCACTCTGTTTTCTGCTATATAGATAGAGGTGTTTGAAACTCTAATCAAACACGGTTTGTGCTAGCTCCTTGAAACTTGACCAAATGAAGTAGTTCTAAGTTCTATCTCTATGGGTTGTTTCCTCTTGAAGTACCCCATGCAGAGACTGGCGAAAAACACTTTCTTTTGAAAGGGGTTGCCAAGCTTCCAAAAAAAGTACTAGTTTGCTGAAATCTCAGCAAACATTTTTTCACCAAATCTTGATGATACTTGGTGGTAATGATCAGTTGACTAATCCCACTTGGCTGCCCAATTTTTATTCTTCTAGGTTGAAGCATTCGTTTCAAGTAACAGTTTGAATTTTTAGGTTTCACTCTGTTTTCTCCTACATAGATAGCTGTGTTTGGAATTATAAATCAAACACGGTTTGTGCTAGCTCCTTGAAACTTGACCAAATGAAATAGTTCTAAGTTCTATCTCTATGGTTTGTTTCCTCTTGAAGTACCCCATGCAGAGACTGGCGAAAAACACTTTCGTTGAAAGGGGTTGCCAAGCTTCCAAAAAACTACTAGTTTGCTGAAATCTCAGCAAACATTTTTTCACCAAATCTTGATGATACTTGGTGGTAATGATCAGTTCACTAAGCCTACTTGGCTGCCCAATTTTCACTCTTCTAGGTTCAAGCGTTCGTTTCGAGTAACACTTTGAATTTTTAGGTTTCACTCTGTTTTCTGCTATATAGATAGAGGTGTTTGAAACTCTAATCAAACACGGTTTGTGCTAGCTCCTTGAAACTTGACCAAATGAAGTAGTTCTAAGTTCTATCTCTATGGGTTGTTTCCTCTTGAAGTACCCCATGCAGAGACTGGCGAAAAACACTTTCTTTTGAAAGGGGTTGCCAAGCTTCCAAAAAAAGTACTAGTTTGCTGAAATCTCAGCAAACATTTTTTCACCAAATCTTGATGATACTTGGTGGTAATGATCAGTTGACTAATCCCACTTGGCTGCCCAATTTTTATTCTTCTAGGTTGAAGCATTCGTTTCAAGTAACAGTTTGAATTTTTAGGTTTCACTCTGTTTTCTCCTACATAGATAGCTGTGTTTGGAATTCTAAATCAAACACGGTTTGTGCTAGCTCCTTGAAAGTTGACCAAATGAAGTAGTTCTAAGTTCTATCTCTATGGTTTGTTTCCTCTTGAAGTACCCCATGCAGAGACTGGCGAAAAGCACTTTCGTTGGAAAGGGGTTGCCAAGCTTCCAAAAAACTACTAGTTTGCTGAAATCTCAGCAACATTTTTTCACCAAATCTTGATGATACTTGGTGGTAATGATCAGTTCACTAAGCCCACTTGGCTGCCCAATTTTCACTCTTCTAGGTTGAACCATCGTTTCCAGTAACAGTTTGAATTTTTAGGTTTCACTCTTTTTTCTCCTACATAGATAGCTGTGTTTGGAATTCTAAATCAAACACTGTTTGTGCTAGCTCCTTGAAACTTCACCAAATGAAGTAGTTCTAAGTTCTATCTCTATGGTTTGTTTCCTCTTGAAGTACCCCATGCAGAGACTGGCGAAAAACACTTTCGTTTGAAAGGGGTTGCCAAGCTTCCAAAAAAAGTCCTAGTTTGCTGAAATCTCAGCAAACATTATTTCACCAAATCTTGATGATACTTGGTGGTAATGATCAGTTCACTAAGCCTACTTGGCTGCCCAATTTTCACTCTTCTAGGTTCAAGCGTTCGTTTCGAGTAACACTTTGAATTTTTAGGTTTCACTCTGTTTTCTGCTATATAGATAGAGGTGTTTGAAACTCTAATCAAACACGGTTTGTGCTAGCTCCTTGAAACTTGACCAAATGAAGTAGTTCTAAGTTCTATCTCTATGGTTTGTTTCCTCTTGAAGTACCCCATGCAGAGACTGGCGAAAAACACTTTCTTTTGAAAGGGGTTGCCAAGCTTCCAAAAAAAGTACTAGTTTGCTGAAATCTCAGCAAACATTTTTTCACCAAATCTTGATGATACTTGGTGGTAATGATCAGTTGACTAATCCCACTTGGCTGCCCAATTTTTATTCTTCTAGGTTGAAGCATTCGTTTCAAGTAACAGTTTGAATATTTTTAGGTTTCACTCTGTTTCTCCTACATAGATAGCTGTGTTTGGAATTCTAAATCAAACACGGTTTGTGCTAGCTCCTTGAAAGTTGACCAAATGAAGTAGTTCTAAGTTCTATCTCTATGGTTTGTTTCCTCTTGAAGTACCCCATGCAGAGACTGGCGAAAAGCACTTTCGTTGGAAAGGGGTTGCCAAGCTTCCAAAAACTACTAGTTTGCTGAAATCTCAGCAAACATTTTTTCACCAAATCTTGATGATACTTGGTGGTAATGATCAGTTCACTAAGCCCACTTGGCTGCCCAATTTTCACTCTTCTAGGTTGAACCATCGTTTCCAGTAACAGTTTGAATTTTTAGGTTTCACTCTTTTTTCTCCTACATAGATAGCTGTGTTTGGAATTCTAAATCAAACACTGTTGTGCTAGCTCCTTGAAACTTCACCAAATGAAGTAGTTCTAAGTTCTATCTCTATGGTTTGTTTCCTCTTGAAGTACCCCATGCAGAGACTGGCAAAAAGCACTTTCGTTTTAAAGGGTTTCTCAAGCTTCCAAAAAACTACTAGTTTGCTGAAATCTCAGCAAACATTTTTTCACCAAATCTTGATGATACTTGGTGGTAATCATCAGTTCACTAAGCCCACTTGGCTCCCCAATTTTCACTCTTCTAAGTTCAAGCGTTCGTTTCCAGTAACACTTTGAATTTTTAGGTTTCACTCTGTTTTCTGCTATATAGATAGAGGTGTTTGAAACTCAAAATCAAACACGGTTTGTGCTAGCTCCTTGAAACTTGACCAAATGAAATAGTTCTAAGTTCTATCTCTATGGTTTGTTTCCTCTTGAAGTACCCCATGCAGAGCCTGGCGAAAAACACTTTCTTTTGAAAGGGGTGGCCAAGCTTCCAAAAATCTACTAGTTTGCTGAAATCTCAGCAAACATTTTTTCACCAAATCTTGATGATACTTGGTGGTAATGATCAGTTCACTAAACCCACTTCCCTGCCCAATTTTTATTCTTCTAGGTTCAAGCGTTCGTTTCCAGTAACACTTTGAATTTTTAGGTTTCACTCTGTTTTCTGCTATATAGATAGATCTGTTTGAAACTCTAAATCAAACACGGTTTGTGCTAGCTCCTTGAAACTTGACCAAATGAAGTAGTTCTAAGTTCTATCTCTATGGTTTGTTTCCTCTTGAAGTACCCCATGCAGAGACTGGCGAAAAACACTTTCGTTTGAAAGGGTTGCCAAGCTTCCAAAAAAGTCCTAGTTTGCTGAAATCTCAGCAAACATTATTTCACCAAATCTTGATGATACTTGGTGGTAATGATCAGTTCACTAAGCCACTTGGCTGCCCAAATTTCACTCTTCTAGGATCAAGCGTTCGTTTCCAGTAACACTTTGAATTTGTAGGTTTCACTCTGTTTTCTCCTACATAGATAGCTGTATTTGGAATTCTAAATCAAACACGGTTTGTGCTAGCTCCTTGAGACTTGACCAAATAAAGTAGTTCTAAGTTCTATCTCTATGGTTTGTTTCCTCTTGAAGTACCCCATGCAGAGACTGGCGAAAAACACTTTCGTTTGAAAGGGGTTGCCAAGCTTCCAAAAAACAACTAGTTTGCTGAAATCTCAGCAAATATTTTTTCACCAAATCTGATGATGCTTGGTGGTAATGATCAGTTCACTTAGCCCACTTGGCTGCCCAATTTTTATTCTTCTAGGTTGAACCATCGTTTCCAGTAACAGTTTGAATTTTTAGGTTTCACTCTTTTTTCTCCTACATAGATAGCTCTGTTTGGAATTTCTAAATCAAACACGGTTTGTGCTAGCTCCTTGAAACTTGACCAAATGAAGTAGTTCTAAGTTCTATCTCTATGGTTTGTTTCCTCTTGAAGTACCCCATGCAGAGATTGGCGAAAAACACTTTCGTTTGAAAGGGGTTGCCAAGCTTCCAAAAAACTACTAGTTTGCTGAAATCTCAGCAAACATTTTTTCCCCAAACCTTGATGATACTTGGTTGTAATGATCAGTTCACTAATCCAACTTGGCTGCCCAATTTTCACTCTTCTAGGTTCAAGCGTTCGTTTCCAGTAACGCTTTGAATTTTTAGGTTTCACTTAGTTTTCTGCTATATAGATAGATGTGTTTGAAACTCAAAATCAAACACGGTTTGTGCTAGCTCCTTGAAACTTGACCTAATGAAGTAGTTCTAAGTTCTATCTCAATGGTTTGTTTCCTCTTGAATTACCCCATGCAGAGACTGGCGAAAAACACTTTCGTTTGAAAGGGGTTGCCAAGCTTTCAAAAAAACTACTAGTTTGCTGAAATCTCAGCAAACATTTTTTTCACCAAATCTTGATGATAATTGGTGGTAATGATCAGTTCACTAATCCCACTTGGCTGCCCAATTTTTTATTCTTCTATGTTGAAGCATTTGTTTCCAGTAACAATTTGAATTTTTAGGTTTCACTCTGTTTTCTCCTACATAGATAGCTGTGTTTGGAATTCTAAATCAAACACGGTTTGTGCTAGCTCCTTGAAACTTGACCAAATGAAGTAGTTCTACGTTCTACCTCTATGGTTTGTTTCCTCTTGAAGTACCCCATGCAGAGACTGGCGAAAAACACTTTCGTTTGAAAGGGGTTGCCATGCTTCCAAAAAACTACTAGTTTGCTGAAATATCAGCAAACATTTTTTCACCAAATCTTGATGATACTTGGTGGTAATGATCAAGTTCACTAAACCCCACTTGGCTGCCCAATTTTTTATTCTTCTAGGTTCAAGCGTTCGTTTCCAAGTAACACTTTGAATTTTTAGGTTTCACTCTG
>NW_027510417.1:0-34083 GCF_048772815.1 Callospermophilus lateralis
CTCTCCTATATAGATAGATGAATTTGGAACTCTAAATCCAACATGGTTCGTAGTAGCTCTTTGAAACTTGACAAAATAAAGGAGTTCTCAGTTTTGTCTCTATGGTTTGTTTCCTTTTCAAGTAGCCCTAAGCACAGACTGTGGAAAAGCACTTTCATTTAGAGGGGTTGTCAAGCTTCAAAGAATTAACGAGTTTCCGAAATACCAGCAAATAATTTTTCACCCAATCTTGATGATACTTGGTGGTAATGATCAGTACACAAATCCCACCTGGCTCACCAAATTTTGTTCTTCTAGGTTGAAAAGTTCGTCTACAGTAGCAGTTTTTATATTTAGGTTTCCCTCTGCTCTCCGCTATATAGATAGATGAATTTGGAACTCTAAATCCAACATGGTTCGTAGTAGCTCTTTGAAACTTGACAAAATAAAGGAGTTCTCACTTTTGTCTCTATGGTTTGTTTCCTCTTCAAGTATCCCTAGGCACACACTGTGGAAAAGCACTTTCATTGAGAAGGGTTGCCAACCTTCTAAAAATTAATGAGTTTCCGAAATACCAGCAAATATTTTTCCACCCAATCTTGATGATACATGTTGGTAATGATCAGTACACAAATCCCACTTGGCTCACCAAATTATGTTCTTCTAGGTTGAAGCGTTCGTCTACAGTAGCAGTTTTTATATTTAGGTTTCCCTCTGCTCTCTCCTATATAGATAGATGAATTTGGAACTCTAAATCCAACATGGTTCGTAGTAGCTCTTTGAAACTTGACAAAATAAAGGAGTTCTCAGTTTTGTCTCTATAGTTTGTTTCCTCTTCAAGTAGCCCTAGGCACAGACTGTGGAAAAGCACTTTCATTGAGGGGGGTTGCCAAGCTTCTAAGAATTAACGAGTTTCCGAAATTCGAGCAAACACTTTTTCAACCAATCTTGATGATACTTAGTGGTAATGATCAGTACAAAAATCCCACTTGGCTCACGAAATTTTGTTCTTCTAGGTTGAAGCATTCATGTACAGGAGCTGTTTTTATGTTTAGATTTCCCTCTGTTCTCTCCTATATAGATAGATTAATTTGGAAGTCTAAATCCAACATGGTTTGTAGTAGCTCTTTGAAACTTGACAAAATAAAGGAGTTCTCAGTTTGGTCTCCATTTTTTGTTTCCTATTCAAGTAGCCCTATGCACAGACTGTGGAAAAGCACTTTCATTGAGAGGGTTTGACAAGCTTCTAAGAATTAACGAGTTTTCGAAATACCAGCAAATATTTTTTCACCCAATCTTGATGATACTTGGTGGTAATGATCAGTTCACAAGTCCCACTTGGCTCACCAAATTTTGTTCTTCTAGGTTGAAGCGTTCGTCTACAGTAGCAGTTTTTATATTTAGGTTTCCCTCTGCTCTCTCCTATATAGACAGATGAATTTGGAACTGTATATCCAACATGGTTTGTAGTAGCTCTTTTAAACTTGACAAAATAAAGGAGTTCTCAGTTTTGTCTCTATGGTTTGTTTCCTCTTCAAGAAGCCCTAGGCACAGACTGTGGAAAAGCACTTTTCATTGAGCGGGGTTGCCAAGCTTCTAAGAATTAACGAGTTTCCGAAATACCAGCAAATATTTTTTCACCCAATCTTGATGATACTTGATGGTAATGATCAGTACACAAATCCCACTTGGCTCACCAAATTTTGTTCTTCTAGGTTGAAGCGTTCATCTACAGTAGCAGTTTTTATATTTAGTTTTCCCTCTGCTCTCTCCTAAATAGTTAGATGAATTTGGAACTCTCAATCCAACATGGTTCGTAGTAGCTCTTTGAAACTTGACAAAATAAAGGAGATCTCAGTTTTGTCTCTATGGTTTGTTTCCTCTTCAGTAGCCCTAGGCACAGACTGTGGAAAAGCACTTTCATCGAGAGGGGTTGCAAAGCTTCTAAGAATTAACGAGTTTCTGAAATACCAGCAAATTTCTTTTTTACCCAATCTTGATGATACTTGGTGGTAATGATCAGTACACAAATCCCACTTGGCTCACCAAAATTTGTTCTTCTAGGTTGAAGCGTTCGTCTACAGTAGCAGTTATTATATTTAGGTTTCCCTCTGCTCTCTCGTAAATAGTTAGATGAATTTGGAACTCTCAATCCAACATGGTTCGTAGTAGCTCTTTGAAACTTGACAAAATAAAGGAGTTCTCAGTTTTGTCTCTATGGTTTGTTTCCTCTTCAAGTAGCCCTAGGCACAGACTGTGGAAAAGCACTTTCATTGTGAAGGGTTGCCAACCTTCTAAGAATTAACGAGTTTCCAAAATACCAGCAAATATTTTCTCACCCAATCTTGATGATACTTGGTGATAATGATCAGTACACAAATCCCACTTGGCTCACCAAATTATGTTCTTCTAGGTTGAAGCGTTCGTCTACAGTAGCAGTTTTTATATTTAGGTTTCCCTCTGTTCTCTCCTATATAGATAGATGAATTTGGAACTCTAAATCCAACATGGTTCGAAGTAGCTCTTGGAAACTTGACAATATAAAGGAGTTCTCAGTTTTTTCTCTATAGTTTGTTTCCTTTTCAAGTAGCCCTAGGCACAGACTGTGGAAAAGCACTTTCATCGAGAGGGGCTGCCAAGCTTCTAAGAATTAACGAGTTTCCGATATTCCAGCAATATATTTTTTACCCTATCTTGATGATCCTTGGTGGTAATGATCAGTTCACAAATCCCACTTGGCTCACCAAATTTGACTTCTAGGTTGAAGCGTTCGTCTACATTAGCAGTTTTTATATTTAGGTTTCCCTCTACTCTCTACTATATAGATAGATGAATTTGGAACTCTAAATCCAACATGGTTCGTAGTAGTTCTTAGAAACTTGACAAAATAAAGGAGTTCTCAGTTTTGTCTCTATGGTTGTTTCCTCTTCAAGTAGCCCTAAGCACAGACTGTGGAAAAGCACTTTCATTGAGAGGGGTTGCCTATCTTCTAAGAATTATCGAGTTTCCGAAATACCAGCAAATATTTTTTTACCCAATCTTGATGATACTTGGTGGTAATGATCAGTACACAAATCCCACATGGCTCACGAAATTTTTTTCTTCTATGTTGAAGCATACATGTACAGTAGCAGTTTTTATATTCAGGTTTTCCCTCTGTTCTCTCCTATATAGACAGATGAATTTGGAACTATATATCCAACATGGTTTGTAGTAGCTCTTTGAAACTTGACAAAATAAAGGAGTTTTCAGTTTTGTCTCTATTTTTTGTTTTTCTATTCAAGTAGCCCTAAGCACAGACTGTGGAAAAGCACTTTCATTGAGCGGGGTTGCCAAGCTTCTAAGAATTAACGAGTTTCCGAAACACCAGCAAATTTTTTCACCCAATCTTGATGATACATGGTGGTAATGATCAGTTCACAAATCCCACTTGGCTCACCAAATTTTGTTCTTCTAGGTTGAAGCGTTCAGCTACAGTAGCAGTTTTTATATTTATGTTTCCCTCTGCTCTCTCGTAATAGATAGATGAATTTGGAATCTCAATCCAACATGGTTCGTAGTAGCTCTTTGAAACTTGACAAAATAAAAGAGTTCTCAGTTTTGTCTCTATGGTTTGTTTCCTCTTCAAGTAGCCCTAGGCACAGACTGTGGAAAAGCACTTTCATTGAGAGGGTTTGCCAACCTTCTAAAATTAACGAGTTTCCGGAAATACCTGCAAATATTTTTTCACCCAATCCTGAAGATACTTTGTGGTAATGATCATTTCACAAATCCCACTTGGCTCACCAAATTTGTTCTTCCAGGTTGAAGCGTTCGTCTACAGTAGCAGTTTTTATATTTAGGTTTCCCCTCTGCTCTCTCCTATATAGATAGATGAATTTGGAACTCTCAATCCAACATGGTTTGTAGTAGCTCTTTGAAACTTGACAAATAAAAGAGTTCTCAGTTTTGTCTCTATGGTTTGTTTCCTCTTCAAGTAGCCCTAGGCACAGACTGTGGAAAAGCACTTTCATTGAGAAGGGTTGCCAACCTTCTAAGAATTAACGAGTTTCCAAAATACCAGCAAATATTTTTTCACCAATCTTCATGATACTTGGTGGTAATGATCAGTACACAAATCCCACTTGGCTCACCAAATTATGTTCTTCTAGGTTGAAGCGTTCGTCTACAGTAGCAGTTTTTATATTTAGGTTTCCCTCTGTTCTCTCCTATATAGATAGATGAATTTGGAACTCTAAATCCAACATGGTTCGAAGTAGCTCTTGGAAACTTGACAATATATAGGAGTTCTCAGTTTTATTCTCTATAGTTTGTTTTCTTTTCAAGTAGGCCTAGGCACAGACTTGGAAAGCACTTTCATCGAGAGAGGCTGCCAAGCTTCTAAGAATTAATGAGTTTCCGATATTCCAGCAAATAATTTTTTCACCCAATCTTGATGATCCTTGGTTGTAATGATCAGTTCACAAATCCCACTTGGCTCACCAAATTTTGTTCTTCCAGGTTGAAGCGTTCGTCTACAGTAGCAGTTTGTATATTTAGGTTTCCCTCTGCTCTCTCGTATATAGAGAGGTGAATTTGGAACTATCAATCCAACATGGGTTCGTAGTAGCTCTTTGAAACTTGACAAAATAAAGGAGTTCTCAGTTTTGTCTCTATGGTTTGTTTCCTCTTCAAGTAGCCCTAGGCACAGACTGTGGAAAAGCACTTTCATCGAGAGGGGTTGCCAAGCTTCTAAGAATATTACGAGTTTCCGAAACACCAGCAATATTTCTTTTACCCAATCTTGATGATACTTGGTGGTAATGATCAGTACACAAATCCCTCTTTGGCTCACCAAATTTGTTCTTCCTAGTTGAAGCGTTAGTCTACAGTAGCAGTTTTTATATTAGGTTTCCCTCTGCTCACTCCTGTATAGATAGATGAATTTGGAACTCTAAATCCAACATGGTTCGTAGAAGCTTTTTGAAACTTGACAAAATAAAGGAGTTCTAAGTTTTGTCTCTATGGTTTGTTTCCTCTTCAAGTAGCCCTAGGCACAGACTGAGGTAAAGCAATTTCATTGAGAGGTTGGCCAAGCTTCTAAGAATTAACGAGTTTCCGAAATACCAGCAAATATTTTTTCACCCAATCTTGATGATACTTGGTGGTAATGATCAGCACACAAATCCCACTTGGCTCACAAAATTTTGTTCTTCTAGGTTGAAGCGTTTGTCTACAGTAGCAGTTTTTATATTTAGGTTTCCCTCTGTTCTCTCCTATATAGGTAGATGAATATGGAACTCTAAATCCAACATGGTGTGTAGTAGCTCTTTGAAACTTGACAAAATAAAGGAGTTCTCAGTTTTGTCTCTATTGTTTGTTTCCTCTTCAAGTAGCCCTAAACACAGACTGTGGAAAAGCACTTTCATTGAGAGGGGTTGCCAAGCTTCTAAGAATTATCGAGTTTCCGAATACCAGCAAATATTTTTTCACCCAATCTTGATGATACTTGGTGTTAATGATCAGTACACAAATCCCACTTGGCTCACGAAATTTGTTCTTCTAGGTTGAAGCATTCGTATACAGTAGCAGTTTTTATATTTAGGTTTCCCTCTGTTCTCTCCTATATAGATAGATGAATTTGGAACTCTCAATCCAACATGGTTTGTAGTAGCTCTTTGAAACTTGACAAAATAAAGAAGTTCTCAGTTTTGTCTCCATTTTTTGTTTCCTATTCAAGTAGCCCTATGCACAGACTGTGGAAAAGCACTTTCATTGAGAGGTGTTGTCAAGCTTTGAAGAATTAACGATTTTCCGAAATACAATAAATATTTTTTCACCCGATCTTGATGATACTTGGTGGGTAATGATCAGTTCACAAATCCCACTTGGCTCACCAAATTTTGTTCTTCCAGGTTGAAGTGTTCGTCTACAGTAGCAGTTTTTATATTTAGGTTTCCCTCTGCTCTCTCCTATATAGATAGATGAATTTGGAACTCTCAATCCAACATGGTTTGTAGTAGCTCTTTGAAACTTGACAAATAAATTAGTTCTCAGTTTTGTCTCTACGGTTTGTTTCCTCTTCAAGTAGCCCTAGGCACAGACTGTGGAAAAGCACTTCATTGAGAAGGGTTGCCAACCTTCTAAGAATTAACGAGTTTCCAAAATACCAGCAAATATTTTTCACCCAATCTTGATGATACTTGGTGGTAATGATCAGTACACAAATCCCACTTGGCTCACCAAATTTTGTTCTTCTAGGTTGAAGCGTTCGTCTACAGTAGCAGTTTTTTATATTTAGGTTCCCTCTGTTCTCTCCTATATAGATAGATGAATTTGGACCTCTAAATCCAACATGGTTCGAAGTAGCTCTTGGAACTTGACAATATAAAGGAGTTCTCAGTTTTTTCTCTATAGTTTGTTTCCTTTTCAAGTAGCCCTAGGCACAGACTGTGGAAAAGCACTTTCATCGAGAGGGGCTGCCAAGCTTCTAAGAATTAACGAGTTTCCGATATTCCAGCAAATATTTTTTCACCCTATGTTGATGATCCTTGGTGGTAATGACAGTACACAAATCCCACTTGGCTCACCAAATTTTGTTCTTCTAAGTTGAAGCGTTCGTCTACAGTATCAGTATTTATATTGAGGTTTCACTCTGTTCTCTCGTATATAGATAGATGAATTTGGAACTCTCAGTCCAACATGGTTCGTAGTAGCTCTTTGAAACTTGATAAAATAAAGGAGTTCTCAGTTTTGTCTCTATGGTTGTTTCCTCTTCAAGTAGCCCTAGGCACAGATCTGTGGAAAAGCACTTTCATTTGAGATGGGTTTGCCAACCTTCTAAATTAACGAGTTTCCGAAATACCTGCAAATATTTTTTCACCCAATACTGATGATACTTTGTGGTAATGATCAGTTCACAAATCCAATTCACTGCTCACTAAATTTTGTTCTTCCAGGTTGAAGCGTTCGTCTACAGTAGCAGTTTTCACATTTAGGTTTCCCTCTGCTCTCTCGTATTAGATAGATGAATTTGGACTCTCATCCACCAGGGTTTGTAGTAGCTCTTTGAACTTGACAAATAAAGGAGTTCTCAGTTTTGTCTCTATGGTTTGTTTCCCCTCAAGTAGCCCTAGGCACAGACTGTGGGAAAAGCACTTCATTGAGAGGGGTTGCCAAGCTTCTAAGAATTAACGAGTTTCCGAAATATAGCAAACACTTGTTCACCCAATCTTGATGATACAAGTGGAAATGATCAGTACACAAATCCCACTTGGCTCACCAAATTTTGTTCTTCTAGGTTGAAGCGTTCGTCAGACAGTAGCAGTTTTAGATTTAGGTTTCCCTCTGCTCACTTCTATATAGATAGAAGATTTGGAACTACAATCCAACATGTTTCGTAGAAGCTCTTTGAAACTTGACAAAATAAAGGAGTTCTCAGTTTTGTAGCTATGGTTTTGTTTCCTCTTCAAGTAGCCCTAGGCACAGACTGTGGAAAAGCAATTTCATTGAGAGGGGTTTCCAAGCTTCTAAGAATTAACGATTTCCGAAATACCAGCAAATATTTTTTCACCCAATCTTGATGATACTTGGTGGTAATGATCAGTACACAACTCCACTTGGCTCACCAAATTTTGTTCTTCTAAGTGAAGCGTTCGTCTACAGTATCAGTATTTATATTGAGGTTTCACTCTGTTCTCTCGTATATAGACAGGATGAATTTGGAACTCTCAGTCCAACATGGTTCCTAGTAGCTCTTTGAACTTGAGAAAATAAAGGAGTTCTCAGTTTTGTCTCTATCGTTTGATTTCCTCTGTCAAGGTAGCTTCAAGTAGCCCTAGGCACAGACTGTGGAAAAGAACTTTCATTCAGAGGGGTTGCCAAGCTTCTAAGAATTAACGAGTTTCCGAAATACCAGCAAATATTTTTACACCCAATCTTGATGATACTTGGTGGTAATGATCAGTACACAAATCCCACTTGGCTCACCAAATTTTGTTCTTCTAGGTTGAAGCGTTCATCTGCAGTAGTAGTTTTTATATTTAGATTTTCCTCTGTTCTCTTCTATATAGATAGATGAATTTTGAACTCTAAATGCAACATGGTTTGCAGTAGCTTTTTTAAACGTTACAAAATAAAGGAGTTCTCAGTTTTGTCTCTATGGTTTGTTTCCTCTCCAAGTAGCCCTAGGCACAGACTGTGGAAAAGCACTTTCATTGAGAGGGGTTGCCAAGCTTCTTAGAATTAACGAGTTTCCGAAATACGAGCAAACACTTTTTCACCCAATCTTGATGATACTTGGTGGTAATGATCAGTACACAAATCCCACTTGGCTCACCAAATTTTGTTCTTCTAGGTTGAAGCGTTCGTCTACAGTATCAGTTTTTATATTGAGGTTTCACTCTGTTCTCTCCTATATAGATAGATGAATTTGGAACTCTAAATCCAACATGGTTCGAAGTAGCTCTTGGAAACTTGACAATATAAAGGAGTTCTCAGTTTTTTCTCTACAGTTTGTTTCATTTTCAAGTAGCCCTAGGCACAGACTGTGGAAAAGCACTTTCATTGAGAAGGGTTGCCAACCTTCTAAGAATTAACGAGTTTCCAAAATACCAGCAAATATTTTTTCACCCAATCTTGATGATACTTGGTGGTAATGATCAGTACACAAATCCCACTTGGCTCACGAAATTATGTTTTTCTAGGTTGAAGCGTTCGTCTACAGTAGCAGTTTTTATATTTAGGATTCCCTCTGCTCTCTCTTATATAGATAGATAAATTTGGAACTCTAAATCCAACATGGTTTGTAGTAGCTCTTTGAAACTTGACAAAATAAACGAGTTCTCAGTTTTCTCTCTATGGTTTGTTTCCTCTTCAAGTAGCCATAGGAACAGACTGTGGAAAAGCACTTTCATTGAGAGGGGTTGCCAACCTTCTAAAATTAACGAGTTTCGGAAATACCTGCAAATATTTTTTCACCCAATCTTGATGATACTTTGTGGTAATGATCAGTTCACAAATAACACTTGACTCACCAAATTTTGTTCTTCCAGGTTGAAGCGTTCGTCTACAGTACCAGTTTTTATATTTAGGTTTCCCTCTGCTCTCTTGTATATTGAGAGGTGAATTTGGAACTCTCAATCCAACATGGTTCGTAGTAGCTCTTTGAAACTTGACAAAATAAAGGAGTTCTCAGTTTTGTCTCTATGGTTTGTTTCCTCTTCAAGTAGCCCTAGGCACAGACTGTGGAAAAGCACTTTCATCGAGAGGGGTTGCCAAGCTTCTAAGAATTAACTAGTTTCCGAAATACCAACAAATATTTCTTTTACCCAATCTTGATGATACTTGGTGGTAATGATCAGTACACAAATCCCACTTGGCTCACCAAATTATGTTCTTCTAGGTTGAAGCGTTCGTCTACAGTAGCAGTTTTTATATTTAGGTTTCCCTCTGCTCTCTCATATATAGATAGATGAATTTGGAACTCTAAATCCAACATGGTTCTTAGTAGCTCTTTGAATCTTGACAAAATAAAGGAGTTCTCAGTTTTGTCTCTATGGTTTGTTTCCTCTTCAAGTAGCCCTAGGCACAGAAAGTTGAAAAGTACTTTAATTGAGAAGGGTTGCCAACCTTCTAAGAATTAACGAGTTTCTGAAATACCTGCAAATATTTTTTCACCCAATCTTGATGATACTTGGTGGTAATGATCACTACACAAATCCCACTTGGCTCACCAAATTTTGTTCTTCTAGGTTGAAGCGTTCATCTACAGTAGCAGTTTTTATATTTAGGTTTCCCTCTGTTCTCTCCTATATAGATAGATCAATTTGGAACTCTAAATCCAACATGGTTTGTAGTAGCTCTTTGAAACTTGACAAAATAAAGGAGTTCTCAGTTTTGTCTCTATCTTTTGTTTCCTATTCAAGTAGCCCTGTGCACAGACTGTGGACAAGCAGTTTCATTGAGAGGGGTTGCCAAGCTTCTAAGAATTATCGAGTTTACGAAATACCAGCAAACATTTTTTCAACCAATCTTCAAGATACTTGGTGGTAATGATCAGTACACAAATCCCACTTGGCTCACGAAATTTTGTTCTTCAAGGTTGAAGCATTCGTGTACAGTAGCAGTTTTTATATTTAGGTTTCCCTCTGTTCTCTCCTATATAGATAGATGAATTTGGAACTGTAAATCCAACATGGTTTGTAGTAGCTCTTTGAAACTTGACAAAATAAAGGAGTTCTCAGTTTTGTCTCTATTTTTTGTTTCCTATTCAAGTAGCCCAAGGCACAGACTGTGGAAAAGCACTTTCATTGAGAGGGGTTGCCAAGCTTCTAAGAATTAACGAGTTTCCGAAATACCAGCAAATGTTTTTTCACCCAATCTTGATGATACTTGGTGGTAATGATTAGAACACAAATCCCACTTGGCTCACCAAATTTTGTTCTTCTAGGTTGAAACGTTCTTCTACAGTAGCAGTTTTTATATTTAGGTTTCCCTCTGTTCTCTCCTATGTAGATAGATGAATATGGAACTCTAAGTCCAACTTGGTGTGTAGTAGCTCTTTGAAACTTGACAAAATAAAGGAGTTCTCAGTTTTTGTCTCTATGGTTTGTTTCCTTTTCAAGTATCCCTATGTTCAAACTGTTGAAAAGCACTTTCATTGAGAGGTGTTGCCAAGCTTCTAAGAATTATCGAGTTTCCGATATACCAGCAAATATTTTTTCACCCAATCTTGATGATACTTGGTGGTAATGATCAGTACACAAATCCCACTTGGCTCACCATATTTTGTTCTTCTAGTTGGAAGCGTTCGTCTACAGTAGCAGTTTTTATATTTAGGTTTCAATCTGCTCTATCGTATATAAATAGATGAATTTGGAACTCTAAATCCAACATGGTTCGTAGTAGCTCTTTGAATCTTGACAAAATAAAGGAGTTCTCAGTTTTGTCTCTATGGTTTGTTTCCTCTTCAAGTAGCCCTAGGCACAGACAGTTGAAAATTACTTTCATTGAGAAGGGTTGCCAAGCTTCTAAGAATTAACGAGTTTCGGAAATACCAGCAAAAATTTTTTCAACTAATCTTGATGATACTGGGTGGAAATGATCAGTTCACAAATCCCACTTGGCTCACCAAATTTTGTTCTTCTAGGTTGAAGCGTTCGTCTACATTAGCAGTTTTTATATTTAGGTTTCCCTCTGTTCTCTCCTATATACAGAGATGAATTTGAAACTCTAAATCCAACATGGTTCATATTAGCTCTTGGAAACTTGACAATATAAAGGAGTTCTCTGTTTTTTCTCCATGGTTTGTTTCCTTTTCAAGTAGCCCCAGGCAAAGACTGTGGAAAAGCACTTTCATCGAGAGGGCTACCAAGCTTCTAAGAATTAACCAGTTTCCGATATTCCAGCAAATATTTTTTCACCCAATCTTGATTATCCGTAGTGGTAATGATCAGTATACAACTCCAACTTGGCTCACCAAATTTTGTTCTTCTAGGTTGAAGCGTTCGTCTACAGTAGCAGTTTTTATATTTAGGTTTCCCTCTGTTCTCTCCTATATAGATAGATGAATATGGAACTCTAAATCCAACATGGTGTGTAGTAGCTCTTTGAAACTTGACAAAATAAAGGAGTTCTCAGTTTTGTCTCTATGGTTTGTTTCCTCTTTAAGTAGCCCTGAGCACAGACTGTGGAAAAGCACTTTCATTGAGAGAGGTTGCCAAGCTTCTAAGAATTATCAAGTTTACGAAATACCAGCACATATTTTTTCACCCAATCTTCAAGATACTTGGTGGTAATGATCAGTACACAAATCCCACTTGGCTCACGAAATTTTGTTCTTCTAGGTTGAAGCATTCGTGTACAGTAGCAGTTTTTATATTTAGGTTTCCCTCTGTTCTCTCCTATATAGATAGATGAATTTGGAACTCTAAATCCAACATGGTTTGTAGTAGCTCTTTGAAACTAGACAAAATAAAGGAGTTCTCAGTTTTGTCTCTATTCTTTGTTTCCTATCAAGAAGCCCTATGCACAGACTGTGGAAAAGCACTTTCATTGAGAGGGTTGCCAAGCTTCTAAGAATTAACGAGTTTCCGAAATACCAGCAAATATTTTTTCACCCAATCTTGATGATACTTGGTGGTAATGATCAGTTCACAAATCCCACTTGGCTCACCAAATTTTGTTCTTCTATGTTGAAGCGTTCGTCTACAGTGTCAGTTTTTATATTTAGGTTTCCCTCTGTTGTCTCCTATATAGATAGATGAATTTGGAACTCTAAATCCAACATGGTTCGTAGTAGCTCTTTGAAACTTGACAAAATAAAGGAGTTCTCAGTTTTGTCTCTATGGTTTGTTTCCTCTTTAAGTAGCCCTAAGCAAAGACTGTGGAAAACCACTTTCATCGAGAGGGGTTGCCAAGCTTCTAAGATTTATCGAGTTTCCGAAATACCAGCAAATATTTTTTTACCCAATCTTGATGATACTTGGTGGTAATGATCAGGACACAAATCCCACTTGGCTCAACAAATTTTGTTCCTCTAGGTTGAAGCGTTCGTCTTCAGTAGCAGTTTTATATTTAGGTTTCCCTCTGCTCTCTCCTATATAGATAGATGAATTTGGAACTCTAAATCCAACATGGTTCGTAGTAGCTCTTTGAAACTTGACAAAATAAAGGAGTTCTCAGTTTTGTCTCTATGGTTTGTTTCCTCTTCAAGTAGCCTCAGGCACAGACTGTGAAAAAGCACTTTCATCGAGAGCGGCTACCAAGCTTCTAAGAATTAACTAGTTTCCGATATTCCAGCAAATATTTTCTCACCCAATCTTGATGATCCGTAGTGGTAATGATCAGTACACAACTCCAACTTGGCTCACCAAATTTTGTTCTTCTAGGTTGAAGCGTTCGTCTACAGTAGCAGTTTTTATATTTAGGTTTCCCTCTGTTCTCTCCTATATAGATAGATGAATATGGAACTCTAAATCCAACATGGTGTGTAGTAGCTCTTTGAAACTTGACAAAATAAAGGAGTTCTCAGTTTTGTCTCTATGGTTTGTTTCCTATTCAAGTAGCCCAAGGCACAGACTGTGGAAAAGCACTTTCATTGAGAAGGATGCCAACCTCCTAAGAATTAACGAGTTTGCGAAATACCAGCAAATATTTTTTGAACCAATCTTGATAATACTTGGTGGTAATGATCAGTACACAAATCCCACTTGGCTCACCAAATTATGTTCTTCTAGGTTGAAGCGTTCGTCTACAGTAGCAGTTTTTATATTTAGGTTTCTCTCTGTTCTCTCCTATATAGTTAGATGAATTTGTAACTCTAAATCCAACATGGTTCGAAGTAGCTCTTGGAAACTTGACAATATAAAGGAGTTCTCAGTTTTTTCTCTATAGTTTGTTTATTTCAAGTAGCCCTAGGCACAGACTGTGGAAAAGCACTTTCATCGAGAGCGGCTGCCAAGCTTCTAAGAATTATCGAGTTTCCGATTTTCCAGCAAATATTTTTTCACCCAATCTTGATGATCCTTGTTGGTAATGACCAGTTCACAAATCCCACTTGGCTCACCAAATTTTGTTCTTCTAGGTTGAAGCGTTCGTCTACAGTAGCAGTTTTTATATTTAGGTTTCCCTCTGCTCACTCCTGTATAGATAGATGAATTTGGAACTCTAAATCCAACATAGTTCGTAGAAGCTCTTTGAAACTTGACAAAATAAAGGAGTTCTCAGTTTTGTCTCTATGGTTTGTTTCCTCTTCAAGTAGCCCTAGTCACAGACTTCGGAAAAGCACTTTCATCGAGAGGGGTTGCCAAGCTTCTAAGAAATAACTAGTTTCCCAAATACCAGCAAATATTTTTTCACCCAATCTTGATGATACTTGGTTTTAATGATCAGTACACAAATCCCACTTGGCTCACCAAATTTTGTTCTTCTAGGTTGAAGCGTTCATCTTCAGTAGTAGTTTTTATATTTAGTTTTCCCTCTGTTCTCTCCTATATAGATAGATGAATTTGGAACTCTAAATGCAACATGGTTTGCAGTAGCTCTTTTAAACTTTACAAAATAAAGGAGTTCTCAGTTTTGTCTCTATGGTTTGTTTCCTGTTCAAGTAGCCCTAGGCACAGACTGTGGAAAAGCACTTTCATTGAGAGGGGTTGCCAAGCGTCTAAGAATTAACGAGTTTCCGAAATACGAGCAAAAACTTTTTCACCCAAACTTGATGATACATAGTGGTAATGTTCAGTACACATATCCCACTTGGCTCACCAAATTATGTTCTTCTAGGTTGAAGCGTTCGTCTACAGTAGCAGTTTTTATATTTAGGTTTCTCTATGTTCTCTCCTATATAGTTAGATGAATTTGTAACTCTAAATCCAACATGGTTCGAAGTAGCTCTTGGAAACTTGACAATATAAAGGAGTTCTCAGTTTTTTCTCTATAGTTTGTTTATTTTCAAGTAGCCCTAGGCACAGACTGTGGAAAAGCACTTTCATCGAGAGGGGCTGCCATGCTTCTAAGAATTATCGAGTTTCCGATTTTCCAGCAAATATTTTTTCACCCAATCTTGATGATCCTTGTTGGTAATGATCAGTTCACAAATCCCACTTGGCTCACCAAATTTTGTTCTTCTAGGTTGAAGCATTCGTCTACAGTAGCAGTTTTTATATTTATGTTTCCCTCTGCTCACTCCTATATAGATAGATGAATTTGGAACTATAATCCAACATGGTTCGTAGAACCTCTTGAAACTTGACCAAATAAAGCAGTTCTCAGTTTTGTAGCTATGGTTTGTTTCCTGTTCAAGTAGCCCTAGGCATAGACTGTGGAAAAGCAATTTCATTGAGAGGGATTTCCAAGCTTCTAAGAATTAACGAGTTTCCGAAATACCAGCAAATATTTTTTCACCCAATCTTGATGATACTTGGTGATAATGATCAGTATACAAATCCCACTTGGCTCACCAAAATTTGTTCTTCTAGGTTGAAGCGTTCGTCTACAGTAGCAGTTTTTATATTTAGGTTTCCCTCTGCTCTCTCGTATATAGATAGATGAATTTGTAACTCTAAATCCAACATGGTTCGTAGTAGCTCTTTGAATCTTGACAAAATAAAGGAGTTCTCAGTTTGGTCTCTATGGTTTGTTTCCTCTTCAAGTAGCCCTAGGCATAGACAGTTGAAAATTACTTTCAATGAGAAGGGTTGCCAAGCTTCTAAGAATTAACGAGTTTCCGAAATACCAGGAAAAATTTTTTCACCTAATCTTGATGATACTTGGTGGTAATTATCAGTACACAAATCCCACTTGGCTCACCAAATTTTGTTCTTCTAGGTTGAAGCGTTTGTCTACAGAAGAAGTTTTTTTATTTAGGTTTCCCTCTGTTCTCTCCTATATAGCTAGATGAATTTGGAACTCTAAATCCAACATGGTTCGAAGTAGCTCTTGGAAACTTGACAATATAAAGAAGTTCTCAGTTTTTTCTCTATAGTTTGTTTCATTTTCAAGTAGCCCTAGGCACAGACTGTGGAAAAGCACTTTCATCGAGAGGGTCTGCCAAGCTTCTAAGAATTAACGAGTTTCCGATTTTCCAGCAAATATTTTTTCACCCAACTTGATGATCCTTGGTGGTAATGATCAGTTCACAAATTTCACTTGGCTCACCAAATTTTGTTCTTCTAGGTTGAAGCGTTCGCCTACAGTAGCAGTTTTTATATTTAGGTTTCCCTCTGCTCTCTCCTATATAGATAGATGAATTTGGAACTCTAAATCCAACATGGTTCATAGTAGCTCTTTGAAACTTGACAAAATAAAGGAGTTCTCAGTTTTGTCTCTATGGTTTGTTTCCTATTCAAGTAGCCCAAGGCATAGACTGTGGAAAAGCACTTTAATCGAGAGGGGTTGCCACGCTTCTAAGAATTAACGCGTTTCCGAAATACCAGCAAATATTTTTTTTAACCAATCTTGATGATACTTGGTGGTAATGATCAGTACACAAATCCCTCTTAGCTCACCAAATTTTGTTCTTCTAGGTTGAAGTGTTCGTCTACAGTAGCAGTTTTTATATTTAGGTTTCCCTCTGTTCACTCCTGTATAGATAGATGAATTTGGAACTCTAAATCCAACATGGTTTGTAGTAGTTCTTGGAAACTTGACAAAATAAAGGAGTTCTCAGTTTTGTCTCAATGGTTTGTTTCCTCTTCAAGTGGCCCTAGGCACAGTCTGTGGAAAAGCACTTTCATCGATAGGGGTTGCCAAGCTTCTAAGAAACAACTAGTTTCCCAAATACCAGCAAATATTTTTTCACCCAATCTTGATGATACTTGATGGTGATGATCAGTACACAAATCCCACTTGGCTCACCAAATTTTGTTCTGCTAGGTTGAAGCGTTCATCTGCAGTAGTAGTTTTTATATTTAGTTTTCCCTCTGTTCTCTCCTTTATAGATAGATGAATTTGGAACTCTAAATGCAACATGGTTTGCAGTAGCTCTTTTAAACTTTACAAAATAAAGGAGTTCTCAGTTTTGTCTCTATGGTTTGTTTCCTCTTCAAGTAGCCCTAGGCACAGACTGTGGAAGAGCACTTTCATTGAGAGGGTTTGCCAAGCGTCTAAGAATTAACGAGTTTCCGAAATATGAGCAAAAACTTTTTCACCCAATCTTGATGATACATAGTGGTAATGTTCAGTACACAAATCCCACTTGGCTCACCAAATTTTGTTCTTCTAGGTTGAAGCGTTCGTCTATAGTAGCAGTTTTTATATTTAGGTTTCCCTCTGCTCACTCCTATATAGATAGATGAATTTGGAACTATAATCCAACATGGTTCGTAGAAGCTCTTTGAAACTTGACAAAATAAAGGAGTTCTCAGTTTTGTCTCAATGGTTTGTTTCCTCTTCAAGGAGCCCAAGGCACAGATTGTGGAAAAGCACTTTCATCGAGAGTTGTTGCCAAGCTTCTAAGAAATAACTAGTTTCCCAAATACCAGCAAATATTTTTTCACCCAATCTTGATGATACTTTGTGGTAATGATCAGTACACAAATCCCACTTGGCTCACCAAATTTTGTTCTTCTAGGTTGAAGCGTTCATCTGCAGTAGTAGTTTTTATTTTTAGTTTTCCCTCTGTTCTCTCCTATATAGATAGATGAATTTGGAACTCTAAATGCAACATGGTTTGCAGTAGCTCTTTTAAACTTTACAAAATAAAGGAGTTCTCAGTTTTGTCCCTATGGTTTGTTTCCTCTTCAAGTAGCCCTAGGCACAGACTGTGGAAAAGCACTTTCATTGAGAGGGGTTGCCAAGCGTCTAAGAATTAACAAGTTTCCGAAATACGAGCAAAAACTTTTTCACCCAATCTTGATGATACATAGTGGTAATGTTCAGTACACAAATCCCACTTGGCTCACCAAATTTTGTTCTTCTAGGTTGAAGCGTTCGTCTACAGTAGCAGTTTTTATATTTAGGATTCCCTCTGCTCACTCCTATATAGATAGATGAATTTGGAACTATAATCCAACATGGTTCGTAGAAGCTCTTTGAAACTTGACAAAATAAAGGAGTTCTCAGTTTTGTAGCTACGGTTTGTTTCCTCTTCAAGTAACCCTAGGCACAGACTGTGGAAAAGCAATTTCATTGAGAGGGATTTCCAAGCTTCTAAAAATTAACGAGTTTCCGAAATACCAGCAAATATTTTTTCACCCAATCTTGATGATACTTGGAGATAATGATCAGTACACAAATCCCACTTGGCTCACCAAAATTTGTTCTTCTAGGTTGAAGCGTTCATCTGCAGTAGTAGTTTTTATATTTAGTTTTCCCTCTGTTCTCTCCTATATAGATAGATGAATTTGGAACTCTAAATGCAACATGGTTTGCAGTAGCTCTTTGAAACTTGACAAATAAAGGAGTTCTCAGTTTTGTCTCTATGGTTTGTTTCCTCTTCAAGTAGCGCTAGGCACAGACTGTGGAAAAGCACTTTCATTGAGAGGCGTTGCCAAGCGTCTAAGAATTAACGAGTTTCAGAAATACGAGCAAAAACTTTTACACCCAATCTTGATGATACATAGTGGTAATGTTCAGTACACAAATCCCACTTGGCTCACCAAATTTTGTTCTTCTAGGTTGAAGCGTTCGTCTACAGTAGCAGTTTTTATATTTATGTTTCCCTCTGCTCACTCCTATATAGATAGATGAATTTGGAACTATAATCCAACATGGTTCGTAGAAGCTCTTTGAAACTTGACAAAATAAAGGAGTTCTCAGTTTTGTAGCTATGGTTTTTTTCCTCTTGAAGTAGCGCTAGGCACAGACTGTAGAAAAGCAATTTCATTGAGAGGGATTTCCAAGCTTCTAAGAATTAACGAGTTTCCGAAATACCAGCAAATATTTTTTCACCCAAACTTGATGATACTTGGTGATAATGATCAGTACACAACTCCAACTTGGCTCACCAAAATTTGTTCTTCTAGGTTGAAGCGTTCGTCTACAGTAGCAGTTTTTATATTTAGGTTTCCCTCTGCTCTCTCGTATATAGATAGATGAATTTGTAACTCTAAATCCAACATGGTTCGTAGTAGCTCTTTGAATCTTGACAAAATAAAGGAGTTCTCAGTTTTGTCTCTATGGTTTGTTTCCTCTTCAAGTAGCCCTAGGCACAGACAGTTGAAAATTACTTTCATTGAGAAGGGTTGCCAAGCTTCTAAGAATTAACGAGTTTCCGAAATACCAGCAAAAATTTTTTCACCTAATCTTGAATACTTGTTGGTAATGATCAGTACACAAATCCCACTTTACTCACCAAATTTTGTTCTTCTAGGTTGACGCGTTCGTCTACAGTAGCAGTTTTTATATTTAGGTTTCCCTCTGTTCTCTCCTATATAGTTAGATGAATTTGGAACTCAAATCCAACATTTTTCGAAGTAGCTCTTGGAAACTTGACAATATAAAGAAGTTATCAGTTTTTTCTCTCTTGTTTGTTTCATTTTCAAGTAGCCCTAGGCACCGACTGTGGAAAAGAACTTTCATCGAGAGGGGCTGCCAAGCTTCTAAGAATTAACGATTTTCCGATTTTCCAGCAAATATTTCTTCACCCAATCTTGATGATCCTTGGTGGTAATGATCAGTTCACAAATCCCACTTGGCTCACCAAATTTTGTTCTTCTAGGTTGAAGCGTTCGCTTACAGTATCAGTTTTTATATTTATGTTTCCCTCCGCTCTCTCCATATAGATAGATGAATTTGTAACTCTAAATCCAACATGGTTTGTAGTAGCTCTTTGAAACTTGACAAAATAAAAGATTTCTCAGTTTTGTCTCAATGGTTTGTATCCTCTTCAAGTAGCCCTAGGCACAGTCTGTGGAAAAACACTTTCATTGAGAGGGGTTGCCAAGCTTCTAAGAATTAACGAGTTTCCGAAAAACGAGCAAACACTTTTTCACCCAATCTTGATGATACTTGGTGGTAATGATCAGTACACAAATCCCTCTTAGCTCACCAAATTTTGTTCTTCTAGGTTGAAGCGTTCGTCTACAGTAGCAGTTTTTATATTTAGGTTTCCCTCTGTTCACTCCTGTATAGATAGATGAATTTGGAACTATAATCCAACATGGTTCGTAGAAGCCCTTTGAAACTTGACAAAATAAAGGAGTTCTCAGTTTTGTCTCTATGGTTTGTTTCCTCTTCAAGTAGCCCTAGGCACAGACTGTGGAAAAGTAATTTCAATGAGAGGGATTTCCAAGCTTCTAAGAATTAACGAGTTTCCGAAATACCAGCAACTATTTTTTCACCCAATCTTGATGATACTTGGTGACAATGATCAGTACACAAATCCCACTTGGCTCACCAAATTTTGTTCTTCTAGGTGGAAGCGTTCGTCTACAGTAGCAGTTTTTATATTTAGGTTTCCCTCTGTTCTCTCCTATATAGATAGATGAATTTAGAACTCTAAATCCAACATGGTTGGTAGTAGCTCTTTGAAACTTGATAAAATAAAGGAGTTCTCAGTTTTGTCTCTATGGTTTGTTTCCTCTTCAAGTAGCCCTAGGCACAGAGTGTGGAAAAGCACTTTCATTGAGAGTGGTTGCCAAGCTTCTAAGAATTAAGGAGTTTCCGAAATACCAGCAAATATTTTTTTTACCCAATCTTGATGATACTTGGTGGTAATGATCAGTACACAAATCCCACTTGGCTCACCAAATTTTGTTCTTCTAGGTTGAAGCGTTCGTCTACAGTAGCAGTTTTTATATTTAGGTTTCCCTCTGCTCTCTCCTATATAGACAGATGAATTTGGAACTATATATCCAACATGGTTTGTAGTAGCTCTTTGAAACTTGACAAAATAAAGGAGTTCTCAGTTTTGTCTCTATGGTTTGTTTCCTCTTCAAGTAGCCCTAGGCACAGACAGTTGAAAATTACTTTAATTGAGAAGGGTTGCCAAGCTTCTAAGAATCAACCAGTTTCCGAAATACCAGCAAAAATTTTTTCACCTAATCTTGATGATACTTGGTGGTAATGATCAGTACACAAATCCCACTTGGCCCACCAAATTTGTTCTTCTAGGTTGAAGCGTTCGTCTACATTAGCAGTTTTTATATTTAGGTTTCCCTCTGTTCTCTCCTATATACAGAGATGAATTTGAAACTCTAAATCCAACATGGTTCGTATTAGCTCTTGGAAACTTGACAATATAAAGGAGTTCTCTGTTTTTTCTCCATGGTTTGTTTCCTTTTCAAGTAGCTCAGGCAAAGACTGTGGAAAAGCACTTTCATCGAGAGAGCTACCAAGCTTCTAAGAATTAACCAGTTTCCGATATTCCAGCAAATATTTTTTCACGCAATCTTGATTATCCGTAGTGGTAATGATCAGTACACAACTCCAACTTGGCTCACCAAATTTTCTTCTTCTAGGTTGACGCGTTCGTCTACAGTAGCAGTTTTTATATTTAGGTTTCCCTCTGTTCTCTCCTATATAGTTAGATGAATTTGGAACTCAATCCAACATGGTTCAAAGTAGCTCTGGAAACTTGACAATATAAATAAGTTATCAGTTTTTTCTCTCTTGTTTGTTTCATTTTCAAGTAGCCCTAGGCACCGACTGTGGAAAAGAACTTTCATCGAGAGGGGCTGCCAAGCTTCTAAGAATTAACGATTTTCCGATTTTCCAGCAAATATTTTTTCACCCAATCTTGATGATCCTTGGTGGTAATGATCAGTTCACAAATCCCACTTGGCTCACCACTTTTGTTCTTCTAGGTTGAAGCGTTCGCTTACAGTATCAGTTTTTATATTTATGTTTCCCTCCGCTCTCTCCATATAGATAGATGAATTTGTAACTCTAAATCCAACATGGTTTGTAGTAGCTCTTTGAAACTTGACAAATAAAAGATTTCTCAGTTTTGTCTCAATGGTTTGTATCCTCTTCAAGTAGCCCTAGGCACAGTCTGTGGAAAACACTTTCATTGAGAGGGGTTGCCAAGCTTCTAAGATTAACGAGTTTCCGAAAAACGAGCAAACACTTTTTCACCCAATCTTGATGATACTTGGTGGTAATGATCAGTACACAAATCCCTCTTAGCTCACCAAATTTTGTTCTTCTAGGTTGAAGCGTTCGTCTACAGTAGCAGTTTTTATATTTAGGTTTCCCTCTGTTCACTCCTGTATAGATAGATGAATTTGGAACTATAATCCAACATGGTTCGTAGAAGCTCTTTGAAACTTGACAAAATAAAGGAGTTCTCAGTTTTGTCTCTATGGTTTGTTTCCTCTTCAAGTAGCCCTAGGCACAGACTGTGGAAAAGTAATTTCAATGAGAGGGATTTCCAAGCTTCTAAGAATTAACGAGTTTCCGAAATACCAGCAACTATTTTTTCACCCAATCTTGATGATACTTGGTGACAATGATCAGTACACAAATCCCACTTGGCTCACCAAATTTTGTTCTTCTAGGTGGAAGCGTTCGTCTACAGTAGCAGTTTTTATATTTAGGTTTCCCTCTGTTCTCTCCTATATAGATAGATGAATTTAGAACTCTAAATCCAACATGGTTGGTAGTAGCTCTTTGAAACTTGACAAAATAAAGGAGTTCTCAGTTTTGTCTCTATGGTTTGTTTCCTCTTCAAGTAGCCCTAGGCACAGAGTGTGGAAAAGCACTTTCATCGAGAGTGGTTGCCAAGCTTCTAAGAATTAACGAGTTTCCGAAATACGAGCAAAAACTTTTTCACCCAATCTTGATGATACATAGTGGTAATGTTCAGTACACAAATCCCACTTTTCTCACCAAATTTTGTTCTTCTAGGTTGAAGCGTTCGTCTACAGTAGCAGTTTTTATATTTATGTTTCCCTCTGCTCACTCCTATATAGATAGATGAATTTGGAACTATAATCCAACATGGTTCGTAGAAGCTCTTTGAAACTTGACAAAATAAAGGAGTTCTCAGTTTTGTAGCTACGGTTTGTTTCCTCTTCAAGTAGCCCTAGGCACAGACTGTGGAAAAGCAATTTCATTGAGAGGGATTTCCAAGCTTCTAAGAATTAACGAGTTTCCGAAATACCAGCAAATATATTTTCACCCAATCTTGATGATACTTGGTGATAATGATCAGTACACAAATCCCACTTGGCTCACCAAAATTTGTTCTTCGAGGTTGAAGCGTTCGTCTACAGTAGCAGTTTTTATATTTAGGTTTCCCTCTGCTCTCTCGTATATAGATAGATGAATTTGTAACTCTAAATCCAACATGGTTCATAGTAGCTCTTTGAATCATTACAAAATAAAGGAGTTCTCAGTTTTGTCTCTATGGTTTGTTTCCTCTTCAAGTAGCCCTAGGCACAGACAGTTGAAAATTACTTTCATTGAGAAGGGTTGCCAAGCTTCTAAGAATTAACGAGTTTCCGAAATACCAGCAAAAATTTTTTCACCTAATCTTGATGATACTTGGTGGTAATGATCAGTTCACAAATCCCACTTGGCTCACTTAATTTTGTTCTTCTAGGTTGAAGCGTTCGCCTACAGTAGCAGTTTTTATATTTAGGTTTCCCTCTGCTCTCTCCTATATAGATAGATGAATTTGGAACTCTAAATCCAACATGGTTCGTAGTAGCTCTTTGAAACTTGACAAAATAAAGGAGTTCTCATTTTTGTCTCTATGGTTTGTTTCCTCTTCAAGTAGCCCTAGGCACAGACTGTGGAAAAGCACTTTCATTGAGAGGGGTTGCCAAGCGTCTAAGAATTAACGAGTTTCCGAAATACGAGCAAAAACTTTTACACCCAATCTTGATGATACATAGTGGTAATGTTCAGTACACAAATCCCACTTGGCTCACCAAATTTGTTCTTCTAGTTTGAAGCGTTCGTCTACAGGAGCAGTTTTTATATTTATGTTTCCTCTGCTCACTCCTATATAGATAGATGAATTTGGAACTATAATCCAACATGGTTCGTAGAAGCTCTTTGAAACTTGACAAAATAAAGGAGTTCTCAGTTTGTAGCTATGGTTTGTTTCCTCTTCAAGTAGCCCTAGGCACAGACTGTGGAAAAGAATTTCATTGAGAGGGATTTTCAAGCTTCTAAGAATTAACGAGTTTCCGAAATACCAGCAAATATTTTTCACCCAATCTTGATGATACTTGGTGATAATGATCAGTACACAAATCCCACTTGGCTCACCACAAATTTGTTCTTCTAGGTTGAAGCGTTCGTCTACAGTAGCAGTTTTTATATTTAGGTTTCCCTCTGCTCTCTCCTATATAGATAGATGAATTTGTAACTCTAAATCCAACATGGTTCGTAGTAGCTCTTTGAAACTTGAGAAAATAAAGGAGTTCTCAGTTTTGTCTCTATGGTTTGTTTCCTCTTCAAGTAGCCCTAGGCACAGACAGTTGAAAATTACTTTTCATTGAGAAGGGTTGCCAAGCTTCTAAGAATTAACGAGTTTCCGAAATACCAGCAAAAATTTTTTCACCTAATCTTGATGATACTTGGTGGTAATGATCAGTACACAAATCCCACTTGGCTCACCAAATTTTTGTTCTTCTAGGTTGAAGCGTTCTGTCTACAGTAGCAGTTTTCATATTTAGGTTTCCCTCTGTTCTCTCCTATATAGCTAGATGAATTAGGAACTCTAAATCCAACTAGGTTCGAAGTAGGCTCTTGGAAACTTGACAAAATAAAGAAGTTCTCAGTTTTTTCTCTATACTTTGTTTCATTTTCAAGTAGCCCTAGGCACAGACTGTGGAAAAGCACTTTCATCGAGAGGGGCTGCCAAACTTCTAAGAATTAACGATTTCCTATTTTCCAGCAAATATTTTTTGACCCATGTTGAAGACCCTTGGTGGTAATGATCAGTTCACAAATCCCACTTGGCTCACCAAATTTGTTCTTCTAGGTTGAAGCATTCGCCTACAGTAGCAGTTTTTATATTTAGGTTTCCCTCTGCTCTCTCCTATATAGATAGATGAATTTGGAACTCTAAATCCAACATGGTTCGTAGTAGCTCTTTGAAACTTGACAAAATAAAGGAGTACTCAGTTTTGTCTCTATGGTTTGTTTCCTTTTCAAGTAGCCCTAGGCACAGACTGTGGAAAAGCCCTTTCATTGAGAGGCATTGCCAAGCTTCTAAGAATTAACGAGTTTCCGATATAACAGCAAATATTTTTTCACCCAATCTTGATGATACTTGGTGGTAATGATCAGAACACAAATCCCACTTGGCTCACCAAATTTTGTTTTTCTAGGTTGAAGCGTTCGTCTACAGTATCACTTTTTATATTTAGGTTTCCCTCTGTTATCACCTATATAAATAGATGAATTTGGAACTCTAAATCCAACATGGTTCGTATTAGCTCATTGAAACTTGACAAAATAAAGGAGTTCTCAGTTTTGTCTCTACGGTTTGTTTCCTCTTTAAGTAGCCCTAGGCACAGACTGTGGAAAAGCACTTTCATTGAGAAGGGTTGCCAACCTTCTAAGAATTAACGAGTTACTGAAATACCAGCAAATATTTTTTCACCCAATCTTGATGATACTTGGTGGTAATGATCAGTACACAAATCCCACTTGGCTCACCAAATTTTGTTTTTCTAGGTTGAAGCGTTCGTCTACAGTATCAGTTTTTATATTTGGGTTTCCCTCTGTTATCTCCTATATAAATAGATGAATTTGGAACTCTAAATATAACATGGTTCGTAGTAGCTCATTGAAACTTGACAAAATAAAAGAGTTCTCAGTTTTGTCTCTATGGTTTGTTTCCTCTTAAAATAGCCCTAGGCACAGACTGTGGAAAAGCAATTTCATTGAGAGGGGTTGCCAAGCTTCTAAGAATTAAAGTTTTTCCGAAACCAGCAAATATTTTTTCACCCAATCTTGATGATACTTGGTGGTAATGATCAGTACACAAATCCCACTTGGCTCACCAAATTTTGTTCTTCTAGGTTGAAGCGTTCGTCTACAGTAGCAGTTTTTATATTTAGGTTTTCCTCTGTTCTCTCCTATATAGATACATGAATTTGGAAATCTAAATCCAACATGATTCGTAGTAGCTCTTTGAAACTTGACAAAATAAAGGAGTTCTCACTTTTGTCTCTATGGTTTGTTTCCTCTTCAAGTAGCCCTAGGCACAGACTGTGGAAAAGCAATTTCATTGAGAGGGGTTGTCAAGCTTCTAAGAATTAACGAGTTTCCGAAACCAGCAAATATTTTTTCACCCAATCTTGATGATACTTGGTGGTAATGATGAGTACACAAATCCCACTTGGCTCACCAAATTTTGTTCTTCTAGGTTGAAGCGTTCGTCTACAGTAGCAGTTTTTATATTTAGGTTTCCCTCTGTTCTCTCCTATATAGATAGATGAATTTGGAACTCTAAATCCAACATGGTTCTTAGAAGCCCTTGGAAACTTGACAATGTAAAGGAGTTCTCAGTTTTGTCTCTATGGTTTGTTTCCTTTTCAAGTAGCCCTATGCACAGACTGTGGAAAAGCACTTTCATCGAGAGGGGTTGCCAAGCTTCTAAGAATTAACGAGTTTCCGAAACACCAGCATATATTTTTTTACCCAATCTTTATGATACTTGGTGGTAATGATCAGTACATAAATCCCACTTGGCTCACCAAATTTTGTTCTTCTAGGTTGAAGCGTTCGTCTACAGTAGCTGTTTTTATATTTAGGTTTTCCTCTGTTCTCTCCTATATAGATAGATGAATTTTGTAAATCTAAATCCAACATGGTTCGTAGTAGCTCTTTGAAACTTGACAAAATAAAGGAGTTCTCAGTTTTGTCTCTATGGTTTGTTTCCTCTTTAAGTAGCCCTAGGCAAAGACTGTGGAAAAGCACTTTCATTGAGAGGGGTTGCCAACCTTCTAAGAATTAACGAGTTTTTCAAATACCAGCAAATATTTTTCACCCAATCTTGATGATACTTGGTGGTAATGATCCGTACACAAATCCCACTTGGTTCAAAAAATTTTGTTCTTCTTGGTTGAAGCGTTCATCTACAGTAGTAGTTTTTATATTTAGTGTTCCCACTGTTCTCCCCTATAGAGATAGATGAATTTGGAACTCTAAATCCAACATGGTTTGTAGTAGCTCTTTGTAACTTTTCAAAATAAAGGAGTTCTCAGTTTTGTCTCTGTGGTTTGTTTCCTCATCAAGTAGCCTTCAGCACAGACTGTGGAAAAGCACTTTCATTGAGAGGGGTTGCCATGCTTCTAAGAATTAACGAGTTTCCGAAATACCAGCAAACATTTTTTCCCCCAATCTTGATGATCATGGTGATAATGATCAGTACACAAATCCCACTTGGCTCACCAAATTTTGTTCTTCTAGGTTGAAGCGATCTTCTACAATAGCAGTTTTTATATTTAGGTTTCCCTATGTACTCTCCTATATAGATAGATGAATTTGGAACTCTAAACCCTACATGGTTTGTAGTAGCTCTTGGAAAGTTGACAATATAAAGGAGTACTCAGTTTTTTCTCTATGGTTTGTTTCCTTTTCAAGTAGCCCTAGGCACAGACTGTGGAAAAGCACTATCATTGAGAGGCATTGGCAAGCTTCTAAGAATTAACGAGTTTCCGATATAACAGCAAATATTTTTTCACCCAATCTTGATGATACTTGGTGGTAATGATCAGAACACAAATCCCACTTGGCTCACCAAATTTTGTTTTTCTAGGTTGAAGCGTTCGTCTA
Organism: Callospermophilus lateralis; assembly: GCF_048772815.1. Classification (NCBI taxonomy): domain Eukaryota; kingdom Metazoa; phylum Chordata; class Mammalia; order Rodentia; family Sciuridae; genus Callospermophilus; species Callospermophilus lateralis. The sequence goes on from NW_027510417.1 coordinate 27,139, forward strand.
CAGTATCACTTTTTATATTTAGGTTTCCCTCTGTTATCACCTATATAAATAGATGAATTTGGAACTCTAAATCCAACATGGTTCGTAGTAGCTCATTGAAACTTGACAAAATAAAGGAGTTCTCAGTTTTGTCTCTACGGTTTGTTTCCTCTTTAATTAGCCCTAGGCACAGACTGTGGAAAAGCACTTTCATTGAGAAGGGTTGCCAACCTTCTAAAAATTAACGAGTTACCGAAATACCAGCAAATATTTTTTCACCCAATCTTGATGGTACTTGGTGGTAATGATCAGTACACAAATTTCACTTGGCTCACCAAATTTTATTCTTATAGGTTGAAGCGTTCGTCTACAGTAGCAGTTTTTATATTTAGGTTTCCCTCTGTTCTCTCCTATATAGATAGATGAATTTGGAACTCTAAATCCAACATGGTTCGTAGAAGCTTTTGGAAACTTGACAATGTAAAGGAGTTCTCAGTTTTGTCTCTATGGTTTGTTTCCTTTTCAAGTAGCCCTAGGCACATACTGTGGAAAAGCACTTTCATCGAGAGGGGTTGCCAAGCTTCTAAGAATTAACGAGTTTCCGAAATAGCAGCATATATTTTTTTACCCAATCTTGATGATACTTGGTGGTAATGATCAGTACACAAATCCCACTTGGCTCACCGAATTTTGTTCTTCTAGGTTGAAGCGTTCGTCTACATTAGCAGTTTTTATATTTAGGTTTTCTTCTGTTCTCTCCTATATAGATAGATGAATTTGGAAATCTAAATCCAACATGTTTCGTAGTAGCTCATTGAAACTAGACAAAATAAAGGAGTTCTCAGTTTTGTCTCTATGGTTTGTTTCCTCTTTAAGTAGCCCTAGGCAAAGACTGTGGAAAAGCACTTTCATTGAGAGTGGTTGCCAAGCTTCTAAGAATTAACGAGTTTCTCAAATACCAGCAAATATTTTTCACCCAATCTTGATGATACTTGGTGGTAATGATCAGTACACAAATCCCACTTGGCTCAAAAAATTTTGTTCTTCTCGGTTGAAGCGTTCATCTACAGTAGTAGTTTTTATATTTAGTCTTCCCACTGTTCTCCCATATAGAGATAGATGAATTTGGAACTCTAAATCCAACATGGTTCGTAGTAGCTCATTGAAACTAGACAAAATAAAGGAGTTCTCAGTTTTGTCTCTATGGTTTGTTTCCTCTTTAAGTAGCCCTAGGCAAAGACTGTGGAAAAGCACTTTCATCGAGAGGGGTTGCCAAGCTTCTAAGAATTAACGAGTTTCCGAAATAGCAGCATATATTTTTTTACCCAATCTTGATGATACTTGGTGGTAATGATCAGTACACAAATCCCACTTGGCTCACCGAATTTTGTTCTTCTAGGTTGAAGCGTTCGTCTACATTAGCAGTTTTTATATTTAGGTTTTCTTCTGTTCTCTCCTATATAGATAGATGAATTTGGAAATCTAAATCCAACATGGTTCGTAGTAGCTCATTGAAACTAGACAAAATAAAGGAGTTCTCAGTTTTGTCTCTATGGTTTGTTTCCTTTTCAAGTAGCCCTAGGCACAGACTCTGAAAAGCACTTTCATCGAGAGGGGTTGCCAAGCTTCTAAGAATTAACGAGTTTCCGATATACCAGCAAATATTTTAAACCAGTCTTGATGATATTTGGTGGTAATGATCAGTACACAAATCCCACTTGGCTCACCAAATTTTGTTCTTCTAGTTTGAAGCGTTCGTATACAGTAGCAGTTTTTATATTTAGGTTTCCCTCTGCTCTCTCCTATATAAATAGATGAATTTGTAACTCTAAATCCAACATGGTTCGTAGTAGCTCTTTGAAACTTGACAAAATAAAGGAGTTCTCAGTTTTGTCTCTATGGTTTGTTTCCTCTTCATGTAGCCCTAGGCACAGTCTGTGGAAGCGATTTCATTGAGAGGGGTTGCCAAGCTTCTAAGAATTAACGAGTTTCCGAAATACCAGAAAATTGTTTTTTTACCCAATCTTGATGATAATTGGTGGTAATGATCAGTACCCAAATCCCACTTGGCTCACCAAATTTTATTCTTCTAGTTGGAAGCGTTCGTCTACAGTAGCAGTTTTTATATTTAGGTCCTCTGCTCTCTCCTATATATAGATGAATTTGGAACTCTAAATCCAACATGGTTCGTAGTGGCTCTTTGAAACTTGACAAAATAAAGGAGTTCTCAGTTTTGTCTCTATGGGTTGTTTCCTCTTCAAGTAACCCTAGGCACAGACTGTGGAAAAGCACTTTCATTGAGAGGGGTTGCCAAGCTTCTAAGAATTAACCAGTTTCCGAAATCCCTGCAAATATTTTTTCACCCAACTTGATGATACTTGGTGGTAATGATCAGTACACAAATCCCACTTGGCTCACCAAATTTTATTCTTCTAGGTTGAAGCGTTCGTGTACAGTAGCAGTTTTTATATTTAGGTTTCCCTCTGCTCTCTCCTATATAGATAGATGAATTTGGAACACTAAATCCAACATGGTTTGTAATAGCTCTTTGAAACTTGACAAAATAAAGAAGTTCTCAGTTTTGTCTCTATGGTTTGTTTCCTCTTTAAGTAGCCCTAAGCACAGACTGTGTAAAAGCACTTTCATTGAGAGGGGTTGTCAAGCTTCTAAGAATTAACGAGTTTCCGAAATACCAGCAAATATTTTTTCACCCGATCTTGATGATACTTGGTGGTAATGATTAGTACACAAATCTCACTTGGCTCACGAAATTTTGTTCTTCTAGGTTGAAGCGTTCGTGTACAGTAGCAGTTTTTATATTTAGGTTTCCTTCTGTTCTCTCCTATATAGATAGATGAATTTGGAACTCTAAATCCAACATGGTTCGTAGTAGCTCTTTGAAACTTGAAAAAATAAAGGAGTTCTCAGTTTGTCTCTATGGTTTGTTTCCTTTTCACGTAGCGCTAGGCAGAGACTGTCGAAAAGCACTTTCATTGAGAGGGGTTGCCAAGCTTCTAAGAATTAACGAGTTTCCGAAATACCAGCAAATATTTTTTCACCCAATCTTGATGATACTTGGTGGTAATGATCAGTACACAAATCCCACTTGGCTCACCAAATTTTGTTCTTCTAGGTTGAAGCGTTCGTCTACAGTAGCGGTATTTATATTTAGGTTTCCCTCTGTTCTCTCCTATATAGATAGATGAATTTGGAACTCTAAATGCAACATGGTTCGTAGTTGCTCTTGGAAACTTGACAATATAAAGGAGTTCTCAGTTTTTTTCTATGGTTTGTTTACTTTTCAAGTAGCCCTAAGCACAGACTGTGGAAAAGAAATTTCATTGAGAGGGGTTGCCAAGCTTCTAAGAATTAACGAGTTTTTGAAATACGAGCAAACACTTTTTCACCCGATCTTGATAATACTTGGTGGTAATGATCAGTACACAAATACTACTTGGCTCACCAAATTTTGATATTCTAGGTTGAAGCGTTCGTCTACAGTAGCAGTTTTTATATTTAGGTTTCCCTCTGCTCTCTCCTATATAGATAGATGAATATGGAACTCTAAATCCAACATGGTTTGTAGTAGCTCTTTGAAACTTGACAAAATAAAGGAGTTCTCAGTTTTGTCTCTATGGTTTGTTTCCTCTTCAAGTAGCCCTAGGCACTGTCTGTGGAAAAGCAATTTCATTGAGAGGGGTTGCCAAGCTTCTAAGAATTAACGAGTTTCCGAAATACCAGAAAATTTTTTTTTACCCAATCTTGATGATAATTGGTGGTAATGATCAGTACCCAAATCCCACTTGGCTCACCAAATTTTGTTTTTCTAGGTTGAAGCGTTCGTCTACAGTAGAAGTTTTTATATTTAGGTTTCCCTCTGTTCTCTCCTATATAGATAGATGAAATTGGAACTCTAAATCCAACTGGTTTGTAGTAGCTCTTTGAAACTTGAGAAAATAAAGGAGTTCTCAGTTTTGTCTCTATGGTTTGTTACCTCTTCATGTAGCCCTAGGCACAGACTGTGGAAAAGCAATTTCATTGAGAGGGGTTGCCAAGCTTCTAAGAATTAACGAGTTTCCGAAATACCAGCAAGAATTTTTTCACCCAATCTTGATGATACTTGGTGGTAATGATCAGTACACAAATCCCACTTGATTCACCAAATTTTGTTCTTCTAGGTTGAAGCGTTCGTCTACAGTAGCAGTTTTTATATTTAGGTTTCCCTCTGTTCTCTAGTATAGAGATAGATGAATTTGAAACTCTAAATCCAACATGGTTCGTAGTAGCTCTGGAAACTTGACAAAATAAAGGAGTTCTCAGTTTTGTCTCTATGGTTTGTTTCCTCTTCAAGTAGCCCTGAGCACAGATTGTGGAAAAGCACTTTCATCGAGAGGGGTTGCCAAGCTTCTAAGAATTAACGAGTTTCCAAAATTCCAGCAAATGTTTTTATACCCAATCTTGATGATACTTGGTGGTAATGATCAGTACACAAATCCCACTTGGCTCACCAAATTTTGTTCTTCTAGGTTGAAGCGTTCGTCTAAAGTAGCAGTTTTTATATTTAGGTTTCCTCTGCTCTCTCCTATATAGATAGATGAATTGGAACTCTAAATCCAACATGGTTCATAGTAGCTCTTTGAAACTTGACAAAATAAAGGAGTTCTCAGTTTTGTCTCTTGGTTTGTTTCCTCTTCAAGTAGCCCTAGGCACAGACTGTGGAAAAGCAATTTCATTGAGAGGGGTTGCCAAGCTTAAAAGAATTAACGAGTTTCCGAAATACAAGCAAATATTTTTTCACCCAATCTTGATGATACTTGGTGGTAATGATCAGTACACAAATCCCACTTGGCTCACCAAATTTTGTTCTTCTAGGTTGAAGCGTTCGTCTACAGTAGCAGTTTTTATATTTAGGTTTCCCTCTGTTCTCTCCTATATAGATAGATGAATTTCGAAATGAAAATCCAACATGGTTCGTAGTAGCTCTTTGAAACTTGACAAAATAAAGGAGATCTCAGTTTGTCTCTATGGTTTGTTTCCTCTTCACGTAGCCTTAGGCACAGACTGTGGAAAAGCACTTTCATTGAGAGGGGTTGCCAAGCTTCTAAGAATTAACGAGTTTCCGAAATACCTGCAAATATTTTTTCACCCTATCTTGATGATACTTGGTGGTAATGATCAGTACACAAATCCCACTTGGCTCACCAAATTTTGTTCTTCTAGGTTGAAGCGTTCGTGTACAGTAGCAGTTTTTATATTTAGGTTTCCCTCTGCTCTCTCCTATATAGATAGATGAATTTGGAACACTAAATCCAACATGGTTTGTAGTAGCTCTTTGAAACTTGACAAAATAAAGAAGTTCTCAGTTTTGTCTCTATGGTTTGTTTCCTCTTTAAGTAGCCCTAAGCACAGACTGTGTAAAAGCACTTTCATTGAGAGGGGTTGTCAAGCTTCTAAGAATTAACGAGTTTCCGAAATACCAGCAAATATTTTTTCACCCGATCTTGATGATACTTGGTGGTAATGATTAGTACACAAATCTCACTTGGCTCACGAAATTTTGTTCTTCTAGGTTGAAGCGTTCGTGTACAGTAGCAGTTTTTATATTTAGGTTTCCTTCTCTTCTCTCCTATATAGATAGATGAATTTAAAACTCTAAATCCAACATGGTTCGTAGTAGCTCTTTGAAACTTGAAAAAATAAAGGAGTTCTCAGTTTGTCTCTATGGTTTGTTTCCTTTTCAAGTAGCGCTAAGCACAGACTGTCGAAAAGCACTTTCACTGAGAGTGGTTGCCAAGCTTCTAAGAATTAACGAGTTTCCGAAATTCCAGCAAATATTTTTTCACCCAATCTTGATGATACTTGGTGGTAATGATCAGTACACAAATCCCACTTGGCTCACCAAATTTTGTTCTTCTAGGTTGAAGCGTTCGTCTACAGTAGCAGTTTTTATATTTAGGTTTCCCTCTGTTCTCTCCTATATAGATAGATGAATTTGGAACTCTAAATCCAACATGGTTCGTAGTAGCTCTTGGAAACTTGAAAATATAAAGGAGTTCTCAGTTTTGTCTCTATGGTTTGTTTCCTCTTCATTGCCCTAGGCACAGACTGTGGAAAAGCACTTTCATCGAGAGGGGTTGCCAAGCTTCTAAGAATTAACGAGTTTCCCAAATACCAGCAAATATTTTTCACCCAATCTTGATGATACTTGGTGGTAATGATCAGTCCACAAATCCCACTTGGCTCACCAAATTTTGTTCTTCTAGGTTGAAGCGTTCGTCTACAGTAGCAGTTTTTATATTCACGTTTCCCTCTGTTCTCTCCTATATAGATAGATGAAATTGGAACTCTAAATCCAACATGGTTCGAAGTAGCTCTTTGAAACTTGACAAAATAAAGGAGTTCTCAGTTTTGTCTCTATGGTTTGTTACCTCTTCACGTAGCCCAAGGCACAGACTGTGGAAAAGCAATTTCATTGAGAGGGGTTTCCAAGCTTCTAAGAATTAACGAGTTTCCGAAATACCAGCAAGTATTTTTTCACCCAATCTTGATAATACTTGGTGCTAATGATCAGTACACAAATCCCACTTGGCTCACCAAATTTTGTTCTTCTAGGTTGAAGCGTTCCTCTACAGTAGCAGTTTTTATATTTAGGTTTCCCTCTGTTCTCTAGTATAGAGATAGATGAATTTGAAACTCTAAATCCAACATGGTTCGTAGTAGCTCTGGAAACTTGACAAAATAAAGGAGTTCTCAGTTTTGTCTCTATGGTTTGTTTCCTCTTCAAGTAGCCCTGAGCACAGATTGTGGAAAAGCACTTTCATCGAGAGGGGTTGCCAAGCTTCTAAGAATTAACGAGTTTCCAAAATTCCAGCAAATATTTTTTTACCCAATCTTGATGATACTTGGTGGTAATGATCAGTACACAAATCCCACTTGGCTCACCAAATTTTGTTCTTCTAGGTTGAA
>NW_027510418.1:0-34062 GCF_048772815.1 Callospermophilus lateralis
CTACAAACCATGTTGGATTTCGAGTTCCAAATTCATCTACCTATATACGAGAGAACAGAGTGAAACCTAAATATAAAATAAGCTACTGAAGACGAACGCTCAACATAGAAGAACACAATTTGCTGAGCCAAGTGGGATTTGTGTACTTGTCAATACCAGGACGTATCATCAAGATTGGGTGAAAAAATATTTGCTGGTATTTCGGAAACTCATAACTTCTTGGAAGCTTGGCAACCCCTTTCAATGAAAGTGCTTTTCCACAGTCTCTGCTTAGGGCTATATGAAGAGGAAACAATCCATGGAGACTAAACTGAGAACCTCTTTTTTCTTGTATAGTTTCATAGAGCTACTACAAACCATGTTGGATTTACAGTTCCAAATTCATCTACCTATATAGGAGAGAAGAGAGTGAAACCTAAATATAAAAACAGCTATTGTAGACGAACGCTTCAACCTAGAAGAACACAATTTGGTGAGCCAAGTGGGATTTGTGCACTGATCATTACCACCAAGTATCTTCAAGATTGGGTGAAAAAATATTTGCTGGTATTCCGGAAACACGTAATTTCTTGGAAGGTTGGCAACCCCTGTCAATGAAAGCGCTTTTCCACAGTCTGTGCCTTGGGCTACTTGAAGAGGAAACAAACCATAGAGACTAAACTGAGAACTCCTTTATTTTGTCAATTTTCAAAGAGCTACTACAAACCATGTTGGATTTAGAATTCCAAATTCATCTATCTATATAGGAGAGAACAGAATGAAACCTAAATATAAAAACTGATACTGTAGAGGAACGCTTCAACCTAGAAGAACAAAATTTAGTGAGCCAAGCGAGATTTGTGTACTGATCATTACCACGAAGTATCATCAAGATTGGGTGAAAAAATAATTTGCTGGTATTTCGGAAACTCGTTATTTCTTAGAAGCTTGGCAACCCCTCTCAATGAGAGTGCTTATCCACCGTCTGTGCCTAGGGCTACTTGAAGAGGAAACAAACAATAGAGACAAAGCTGAGAACTCCCTTATTTTGTCAAGTTTCATAGAGCTGCTACAAACCATGTTGGATTTAGAGTTCCAAATTCATCTATCTATATAGGAGAGAACAGAGTGAAACCCAAAAATAAAAAACTGCTACTGTAAACGAACGCTTAAACCTAGAAGAACAGAATTTGGTTAGCCAAGTGGGATTTGTGTACTTTTCATTGCCACCAGGTATCATCAAGATTGGGTGAAAAAATATTTGCTGCTATATCGAAATCTTGTAGTTTCTTGGAAGCTTGGCAACCCATCTCAATTAAAGTGCTTTTCCACCGTCTGAGCCTAGGGCTACTTGAAGAGGACACAAACCATAGAGACTAAACTGAGAACTCCTTTATTTTGTCAAGTTTCAAAGAGCTACTACAAACCATGTTGGATTTAGTGTTCCAAATTCATCTACCTATATAGGAGAGAATAGAGTGAAACATAAATATAAAAACAGCTACTGTAGACGAACACTTCATCCTAGAACAAGAAAATTTAGGGAGCCAAGTGGGATTTGTGTACTGATCATTACCACCAAGTATCATCATGATTGGGTGAAAATATTTGCTGGTATTTCGGAAACTCGTTATTTCTTAGAAGCTTGGCAACCCCTCTCAATGAAAGTGCTTTTCCACAGTCTGTGCCTAGGGCTACTTGAAGAGGAAACAAACCATAGAGACAAAACTGAGAACTCTTTTATTTTTTCAAGTTTCAAAGAGCTACTACAAACCATGTTGGATTTAGAGTTCTAAATTCATCTATCTATATAGGAAAGAACAGAGGGACAACTAAATATAAAAACTGCTACTGTAGACGAACGCTTCAACCTAGAAGAACACAATTTGGTGAGCCACGTGGGATTTGTGTACTGATCATTACCACCAAGTATCATCAAGATTGGGTGAAAAAATATTTGCTGGTATTTCGGAAACCCGTTATTTTCTTGGAAGGTTGGCAACCCCTGTCAATGAAAGCGCTTTTCCACAGTCTGTGCCTTGGGCTACTTGAAGAGGAAACAAACCATAGAGACTAAACTGAGAACTCCTTTATTTTGTGAATTTTCAAAGAGCTACTACAAACCATGTTGGATTTAGAGTTCCAAATTCATCTATCTATATAGAGAGAAAAGAATGAAACCTAAATATAAAAGCTGATACTGTAGACGAATGCTTCAACCTAGAAGAACAAAATTTAGTGAGCCAAGTATGATTTGTGTACTGATCATTAGCACGAAGAATCATCAAGATTGGGTGAAAAAATATTTGCTGGTATTTCGGAAACTCGTTATTTCTTAGAAGCTTGGCAACCCCTCTCAATGGAAGTGCTTTTCCACAGTCTGTGCCTAGGGCTACTTGAAGAGGAAACAAACAATAGAGACAAAACTGAACTCCTTTATTTTGTCAAGTTTCATAGAGCTACCACAAACCATGTTGGATTCAGAGTTCCAAATTCATCTATCTATATAGGAGAGAACAGAGTGAAACCCCAAAATAAAAAATTGCTACTGTAAACGAACGCTTAAACCTAGAAGAACAAAATTTGGTTAGCCAAGTGGGATTTGTGTACTTGTCCTTGCCACCACGTATCATCAAGATTGGCTGAAAAAATATTTGCTGGTATATCGGAAACTCGTAATTTCTTGGAAGCTTGGCAACCCCTCTCAATGAAAGTGCTTTTCCACAGTCTGTGTTTAGGGCTACTTGAAGAGGAAACCAACCATAGAGAACAAACTGAGAACTCCTTTATTTTGTCAAGTTTCAAAGAGCTACTACAAACCATGTTGGGTTTAGAGATCCAAATTCATCTACCTATATAGGAGAGAACAGAGTGAAACCTAAATATAAAAACAGCTACTGTATACGAACACTTCAATCTAGAAGAACAAAATTTGTTGAGCCAAGTGGGATTTGTGCACTGATCATTACCACCAAGTATCTTCAAGATTGGGTGAAAAAATATTTGCTGGTATTTCGGAAACACGTAATTTCTTGGAAGGTTGGCAACCCCTGTCAATGAATGCGCTTTTCCACAGTCTGTGCCTTGGGCTACTTGAAGAGGAAACAAACCATAGAGACTAAACTGAGAACTCCTTTATTTTGTCAATTTTCAAAGAGCTACTACAAACCATGTTGGATTTAGAATTCCAAATTCATCTATCTATATAGGAGAGAACAGAATGAAACCTAAATATAAAAACTGATACTGTAGAGGAACGCTTCAACCTAGAAGAACAAATTTGGTGAGCCAAGTGGGATTTGTGTACTGATCATTACCACCAAGTATCATCAAGATTGGGTGAATAAATATTTGCTGGTATTTCGGAAACTCGTTATTTCTTAGAAGCTCGGCAACCCCTCTCAATGAAAGTGCTTTTCCACAGTCTGTGCCTAGGGATACTTGAAAAGGAAACAAACCATAGAGACTAAACTGAGAACTCCTTTATTTTGTCAAGTTTCAAAGAGCTATTACAAACCATGTTGGATTTAGAGTTCCAAATTCATCTATCTATATAGGAGAGAACAGAGGGAGACCTAAAAATTAAAACTGCTACTGTAAGCGAACGCTTCAACCTAGAAGAACAAAATTTGGTGAACCAAGTGGGATTTGTGTACTTGTCATTACCAGCACGTATCATCAAGCTTGGGTGAAAAAATATTTGCTGGTATTTCGGAAACTCGTTATTTCTTAGAAGCTTGGCAACCACTCTCAATGAAAGTGCTTTTTTTACAGTCTGTGCCTAGGGCAATTTTTAAGAGGAAACAAACAATAGAGACAAAACTGAGAATTCCGTTATTTGGTGAAGTGCAGAAAGCTACTACAAACCATGTTGGATTTAGAGTTCCAAATTTATCAATCTATTTAGGAGAGAACAGAGTGAAACCTAAATATAAAAAATGCTACTGTGGACGAACGCTTCAACCGAGAAGAACAAATTTGGTGAAACAAGTGGGATTTGTGTACTTATCATTACCACCAAGTATCATCAAGATTGGGTGAAGAAATATTTGCTGGTATTTCGGAAACTCGTTATTTCTTAGAAGCTCGACAACAACTCTCAATGAAAGTGCTTTTCCACAGTCTGTGCCTAGGGATACTTGAAGAGGAAACAAACCATAGAGACTAAACTGAGAACTCCTTTATTTTGTTAAGTTTCAAAGAGCTACTACAAACCATGTTGGATTTAGAGTTCCAAATTCATCTATCTATATAGGAGATAACAGAGTGAAACCTAAAAATAAAAACTTCTACTGTAAACGAACGCTTCAAACTAGAAGAACAAAATTTGGTGAGCATGGGGATTAGTGTACTCATCATGACCACCAGGTATCATCAAGATTGGGTGAAATAATATTTGCTGGTATTTCGGAAACTATTAATTTCTTGGAAGCTTGGACACCCCTCTCAATGAAAGTGCTTTTCCACAATCTGTGCCTAAGGCTACTTGAAGAGGAAACAAACCATAGAGACTAAACTGAGAACTCCTTTAGTTTGTCAAGTTTCAAAGAGCTACTACAAACCATGTTGGATTTAGAGTTCCAAATTCATCTATCTATATAGGAGAGAAGAGAGTGAAACCTAAAAATAAAAAGTGCTACTGTAAACGAACGCTTCAACCTAGAAGAACAAAATTTGGTGAGCCAAGTGTAATTAGTGTCCTTGTCATTTCCAGGACGTATCATCCAGATTGGGTGAAAAAATATTTGCTGGTATTTCGGAAACTCGTTATTTCTTAGAGGCTTGGCAACCCCTGTCAATGAAAGCGCTTTTTCACAGTCTGTGCCTAGGGCTACATGAAGAGGAAACAAACCATAGAGAATAAACTGAGAACTCCTTTTTTTGTCAAGTTTCCAAGAGCTACTACAAACCATGTTGGAAATAGAGTTCCAAATTCATCTATCTATATAAGAGAGAACAAAGTGAAACCTTAATATAAAAACTGCTACTGTAGACCAACGCTTCAACCTAGAAGAACAAAATTTGGTGAGCCAAGTGGGATTTGTGTACTGATCATTACCACCAAGTATCATCAAGATTGGGTTAAAAAGTATTTGCTCGTATTTCAGAAATTCATTATTTCTTAGAAGCGTGGCAACCCCTCTAAATGAAAGTTCTTTTCCACAGTTTGTGCCTACGGCTACTTGAAGAGAAAACAAACCATAGAGACAGAAATGAGAACTCCTTTATTTTGTCAAGTCAAGGAGCTACTACAAATCATGTTGGATTTAGAGTTCTAAATTCTTCTATCTATATAGGAGAGAACAGAGTAAAACCTAAAAAAAAAACTGCTAATGTTAACGAACGCTTCAACCTAGAAGAACAAAATATGGTGAGCCAAGTGGGATTTGTGTACTTGTCATTACCACCACATATCATCAAGATTGGGTTAAAGAGTATTTGCTGGTATTTCGGAAACTCGTTATTTCTTATAAGCGTGGCAACCCCACTAAATGAAAGTTCTTTTCCACAGTTTGTGCCTAGGGCTACTTGAAGAGAAAACAAACCATAGAGACAGAAATGAGAACTCCTTTATTTTGTCAAGTTTCAAAGAGCTACTAAAAACCATGTTGGATTTAGAGTTCTAAATTCATCTATCTATATAGGAGAGAACAGAGTGAAACCTAAAAAAAAAAAAAAAACTGCTAATGTAAACGAACGCTTCAACCTAGAAGAACAAAATTTGGTGAGCCAAGTGGGATTTGTGTACTGATCATTACCACCAAGTATCATCAAGATTGGGTTAAAAAGTGTTTGCTGGTATTTCGGAAACTCGTTATTTCTTAGAAGCGTGGCAACCCCTCTCAATGAAAGTGCTTTTTCACAGTCTGTGCCTAGGGCTACTTGAAGAGGAAAGAAACCATAGAGACTACACTGAAAACTCCTTTATTTTGTCAAGTTTCAAAAAGCTACTACAAACCATGTTGGATTTAGAGTTCCAAATTCATCTATCTATATAAGAGAGAACAAAGTGAAACCTAAATATAAAAACTGCTATTGTAGACGAACGCTTCAACCTAGAAGAACAAATTTGGTGAGACAAGTGGGATTTGTGTACTGATCATTAGCACCAAGTATCATCAAGATTGGGTGAAAAAATATTTGCTGGTATTTCCGAAACTCGTTATATCTTAGAAGCTTGGCAACCCCTCTAAATGAAAGTGCTTTTCCACAGTCTGCGCCTAGGGCTACTGGAAGAACAAACAAACCATAGAGACTAAACTGATATCTCCTTTATTTTTTCAAGTTTCAAAGAGCTATTACAAACCATGTTGGAAATAGAGTTCCAAATTCTTCTATCTATATAAGAGAGAACAGAGTGAAACCTAAATATAAAAACTGCTACTGTAGACGAACGCTTCAACCTAGAAGAACAAATTTGGTGAGCCAAGTGGGATTTGTGTACTGATCATTACCACCAAGTATCATCAAGATTGGGTGAATAAATATTTTGCTGGTATTTCGGAAACTCGTTATTTCTTAGAAGCTCGGCAACCCCTCTCAATGAAAGTACTTTTCCACAGTCTGTGCCTAGGGATACTTGAAAAGGAAACAAACCATAGAGACTAAACTGAGAACTCCTTTATTTTGTCAAGTTTCAAAGAGCTACTACAAACCATGTTGGATTTAGAGTTCCAAATTCATCTATCTATATAGGAGAGAACAGAGGGAGACCTAAAAATTAAAACTGCTACTGTAAGCGAACGCTTCAACCTAGAAGAACAAAATTTGGTGAACCAAGTGGGATTTGTGTACTTGTCATTACCAGCACGTATCATCAAGCTTGGGTGAAAAAATATTTGCTGGTATTTCGGAAACTCATTATTTCTTAGAAGCTTGGCAACCACTCTCAATGAAAGTGCTTTTTTACAGTCTGTGCCTAGGGCAATTTTAAGAGGAAACAAACAATAGAGACAAAACTGAGAATTCCGTTATTTGGTGAAGTGCAGAAAGCTACTACAAACCATGTTGGATTTAGAGTTCCAAATTTATCAATCTATTATGAGAGAACAGAGTGAAAACTAAATATAAAAACTGCTACTGTGGACGAACGCTTCAACCGAGAAGAACAAATTTGGTGAGCCAAGTGGGATTGTGTACTGATCATTACCACCAAGTATCATCAAGATTGGGTGAAAAAATATTTGCTGGTATTTCGGAAACTCGTTATTTCTTAGAAGCTCGACAACCCTCTCAATGAAAGTGCTTTTCCACAGTCTGTGCCTAGGGATACTTGAAGAGGAAACAAACCATAGAGACTAAACTGAGAACTCCTTTATTTTGTTAAGTTTCAAAGAGCTACTACAAACCATGTTGGATTTAGAGTTCCAAATTCATCTATCTATATAGGAGATAACAGAGTGAAACCTAAAAATAAAAACTTCTACTGTAAACGAACGCTTCAAACTAGAAGAACAAAATTTGGTGAGCATGGGGATTAGTGTACTCGTCATGACCACCAGGTATCATCAAGATTGGGTGAAATAATATTTGCTGGTATTTCGGAAACTCTTCATTTCTTGGAAGCTTGGACACCCCTCTCAATGAAAGTGCTTTTACACAATCTGTGCCTAAGGCTACTTGAAGAGGAAACAAACCATAGAGACTAAACTGAGAACTCCTTTAGTTTGTCAAGTTTCAAGAGCTACTACAAACCATGTTGGATTTAGAGTTCCAAATTCATCTATCTATATAGGAGAGAAGAGAGTGAAACCTAAAAATAAAAAGTGCTACTGTAAACGAACGCTTCAACCTAGAAGAACAAAATTTGGTGAGCCAAGTGTAATTAGTGTCCTTGTCATTTCCAGGACGTATCATCCAGATTGGGTGAAAAAATATTTGCTGGTATTTCGGAAACTCGTTATTTCTTAGAGGCTTTTCAAACCCTCTCAATGAAAGCGCTTTTCCCAGTCTGTGCCTAGGGCTACGTGAAGAGGAAATAAACCATAGAGAATAAACTGAGAACTCCTTTTTTTGTCAAGTTTCCAAGAGCTACTACAAACCATGTTGGAAATAGACTTCCAAATTCATCTATCTATATAAGAGAGAACAAAGTGAAACCTTAATATAAAAACTGCTACTGTAGACCAACGCTTCAACCTAGAAGAACAAAATTTGGTGAGCCAAGTGGGATTTGTGTACTGATCATTACCACTAAGTATCATCAAGTTTGGGTTAAAAAGTATTTGCTGGTATTTCAGAAATTCGTTATTTCTTAGAAGCGTGGCAACCCCTCTAAATGAAAGTTCTTTTCCACAGTTTGTGCTTCCGGCTACTTGAAGAGAAAACAAACCATAGAGACAGAAATGAGAACTCCTTTATTTTGTCAAGTTTCAAAGAGCTACTACAAACCATGTTGGATTTAGAGTTCTAAATTCTTCTATCTATATAGGAGAGAACAGAGTGAAACCTAAAAAAAAAAACTGCTAATGTAAACGAACGCTTCAACCTAGAAGAACAAAATATGGTGAGCCAAGTGGGATTTGTGTACTTGTCATTACCACCACATATCATCAAGATTGGGTTAAAAAGTATTTGCTGGTATTTCGGAAACTCGTTATTTCTTAGAAGCGTGGCAACCCCTCTAAATGAAAGTTCTTTTCCACAGTTTGTGCCTAGGGCTATTTGAAGAGAAAACAAACCATAGAGACAGAAATGAGAACTCCTTTATTTTGTCAAGTTTCAAAGAGCTACTACAAACCATGTTGGATTTAGAGTTCTAAATTCATCTATCTATATAGGAGAGAACAGAGTGAAACCTAAAAAAAAAACTGCTAATGTAAACGAACGCTTCAACCTAGAAGAACAAAATTTGGTGAGCCAAGTGGGATTTGTGTACTGATCATTACCACCAAGTATCATCAAGATTGGGTTAAGAAGTATTTGCTGGTATTTCGGAAACTCGTTATTTTTTAGAAGCTTGGCAACCCCTCTCAATGAAAGTGCTTTTTCACAGTCTGTGCCCAGGGCTACTTGAAGAGGAAAGAAACCATAGAGACTACACTGAGAACTCCTTTGTTTTGTCAAGTTTCAAAAAGCTACTACAAACCATGTTGGATTTAGAGTTCCAAATTTTATCTATCTATATAAGAGAGAAAAAGTGAAACCTAAATATAAAAACTGCTATTGTAGACGAACGCTTCAACCTAGAAGAACAAATATGGTGAGACAAGTGGGATTTGTGTACTGATCATTACCACCAAGTATCATCAAGATTGGGTGAAAAAATATTTCCTGGTATTTCCGAAACTCGTTATTTCTTAGAAGCTTGGCAACCCCTCTAAATGAAAGTGCTTTTCCACAGTCTGTGCCTAGGGCTACTGGAAGAACAAACAAACCATAGAGACTAAACTGATATCTCCTTTATTTTGTCAAGTTTCAAAGAGCTACTACAAACCATGTTAGATTAGAGTTCCAAATTCATCGATCTATATAGGAGAGTACAGAGTGAAACCTAAATATAAAATCTGCTACTGTAGACGAAGGCTTCAACCTAGAAGAACAAAATTTGATGAGCCAAGTGGGATTTGTGTACTGATCATTACCACCAAGTATCATCAAGATTGGGTTAAAAAATATTTGCCCGTATTTCGGAAATTCGTTATTTCTTAGAAGCGTGGCAACACCTCTCAATGAAAGTGCGTTTCCAAAGTCTGTGCCTAGGGCTACTTGAAGAGGTAACAAACCATAAAGACAATACTGAGAACTTCTTAATTTCCTCAAGTTTCAAAGAGCTACTAAAAACCATGTTGGATTTAGAGTTCTAAATTTATCAATGTATTTAGGAGAGAACAGAGTGAAACCTAAATATAAAAACTGCTACTGTAGACGAATGCTTCAACCTAGAAGAACAAATTTGGTGAGCCAAGTGGGATTTGTGTACTGATCATTACCACCAAGTATCATCAAGATTGGGTGAAAAAATATTTGCTGGTATTTCGGAAACTCGTTATTTCTTAGAAGCTCGGCAACCCCTCTCAATGAAAGTGCTTTTCCACAGTCTGTGCCTAGGGATACTTGAAAATGAAACAAACCGTAGAGGACTAAACTGAGAACTCCTTTATTTTGTCAAGTTTCAAAGAGCTACTACAAACCATGTTGGATTTAGAGTTCCAAATTCATCTATCTATATAGGAGATAACAGAGTGAAACCTAAAAATAAAAACTTCTACTGTAAACGAACGCTTCAACTAGAAGAACAAAATTTGGTGAGCCAAGTGGGATTAGTGTACTTGTCATTACCACCACGTATCATCAAGATATGGTGAAAAAATATTTGCTGGTATTTCGGAAACTCATAATTTCTTGGAAGCTTTCAACCCCTCTCAATTAAAGTTCTTTTCCACTGTCTGTGCAGAGGGCTACTTGAGGAGGAAACAAACCATAGAGACTAAACTGAGAACTCCTTAATTTTGTCAAGTTTCAAAGAGCTACTACTAACCATGTTGGTTTTAGAGTTCCAAATTCATCTATCTATATAGGAGAGAACAGAGTGAAACCTAAAAAAAAAAAAAGCTGCTAATGTAAACGAACGCTTCAACCTGAAGAACAAAATTTGGTGAGCCAAGTGGCATTTGTGTACTTGTCATTACCACCAAGTATCATCAAGATTGGGTGAAAAAATATTTGCTCTTATTTCGGAAACTCGTTATTTCTTAGAAACTTGGCAACCCCTCTCAATGAAAGTGCTTTTTCACAGTCTGTGCCTAGGGCTACTTGAAGAGGAAATAAACCATAGAGACTAAACTGAGAACTCCTTTATTTTGTCAAGTTTCAAAAAGCTACTACAAACCATGTTGGATTTATAGTTCCAAAATTCATCTATCTATATAGGAGAGAACAGAGTGAAACCTAAAAAAAATACTGCTAATGTAAATGAACGCTTCAACCTAGAAGAACAAAATTTGGTGAGCCAAGTGAGATTTGTGTACTGATCATTACCACCAAGTATCATCAAGGTTGGATTAAAAAGTATTTGCTGGTATTTCGAAAACTCGTTATTTCTTAGAAGCGTGGCAGCCCCTCTCAATGAAAGTGCGTTTCCACAGTCTGTGCCTAGAGCTACATGAAGAGGAAACAAACCATAAAGACAATCCTCAGAACTTCTTTTATTTCGTCAAGTTTCAAAGAGCTACTACAAACCATGTTGGATTTAGAGTTCCAAATTCATCTATCTATAAGAGGGAATAAGTGAAACCTACATATAGAAACTGTTGCTGTAGACGAACGTTTCAACCTAGAAGTACACAATTGGTGAGCCAAGTGGAATTTGTGCACTGATCATTACCACCACGTATCATCAAGATTGGGTGAAAAAATATTTGCTGGTATTTCGGAAACTAGTAATTTCTTGGAAGCTTGGCAACCCCTCTTAATGAAAGTGCTTTTCCAAAGTCTGTGCCTACGGCTACTTGAAGAGGAAACAAACCATAGAGATTAAACTGAGAACTCCTTTATTTTGTCAAGTTTCAAAGAGCTACTACAAATTATGTTGGATTTAGAGTTCCAAATTTATCAATCTATTTAGGAGAGAACAAGAGAGAAACCTAAATATAAAAACTGCTACTGTAGACGAACGCTTCAACCTAGAAGAACAAATTTGGTGAGCCAAGTGGGATTTGTGTACTGATCATTACCACCAAATATCATCAAGATTGGGTGAAAAAATATTTGCTGGTATTTCGGAAACTCGTTATTTCTTAGAAGCTTGGCAACCCCTCTCAATGAAAGTGCTTTTCCACAGTCTGTGCCTAGGGATACTTGAAAAGGAAACAAACCATAGAGATAAAACTGAGAACTCCTTTATTTTGTCAAGTTTCAAAGAGCTACTACAAACCATGTTGGATTTAGAGTTCCAAATTCATCTATCTATATAGGAGATAACAGAGTGAAACCTAAAAATAAAAACTGTTACTGTAAACGAACGCTTCAACTTAGAAGAACAAAATTTGGTGAGCCAAGTGGGATTAGTGTACTTGTCATTACCACCACGTATCATCAAGATTGGGTGAAATAATATTTGCTGGTATTTCGGAAACTCTTAATTTCTTGGGAAGCTTGGACAACCCTCTCAATGAAAGTGCTTTTCCACAGTTTGTGCCTAGGGGTACTTGAAGAGGAAACAAACCATAGAGACTAAACAGAGAACTGCTTTATTTTGTCAAGTTTCAAAGAGCTACTACAAACATGTTGGATTTACAGTTCCAATTTCATCTATCTATATAGGAGAGAAGAGAGTGAAACCTAAAAATAAAAACTGCTACTGTAAACGAACGCTTCAACGTATAAGCACAAAATTTGGTGAGCCAAGTGGGATTTGTGTACTTGTCATTACCAGGACGTATCATCAAGATTGGGTGAAAAAATATTTGCTGGTATTTCGGAAACTCGTTATTTCTTAGAGGCTTTTCAAACCCTCTCAATGAAAGCGCTTTTCCCAGTCTGTGCCTAGGGCTACGTGAAGAGGAAATAAACCAAAGAGAATAAACTGAGAACTCCTTTATTTTGTCAAGTATCAAAGAGCTACTACAAACCATGTTGGATTTAGAGTTCCAAATTCATCTATCTATATAAGAGAGAACAAAGTGAAACCTTAATAAAACTGCTACTGTAGACCAACGCTTCAACCTAGAAGAACAAAATTTGGTGAGCCAAGTGGGATTTGTGTACTGATCATTACCACCAAGTATCATCAAGATTGGGTGAAAAAATATTTGCTGGTATTTCGGAAACTCGTTATTTCTTAGAAGCTTGGCAACCCTCTCAATTAAAGTGCTTTTCCACAGTCTGTGCCTAGGGCTACTTGAAGAGGAAAAACACCGTAGAGACAAAACTGAGAACTCCTTTATTTGTCAAGTTTCAAAGAGCTACTACAAACCATGTTGGATTTAGAGTTCAAAATTCATCTATCTATTAAGGAGAGAACAGAGTGAAATCTAAATATAAAAACTGCTACTGTAGAAGAACGCTTCAACATAGAAGAACAAAATTTGGTGAGCCAAGTGGGATTTGTGTACTGATCATTACCACCAAGCATCATCAAGATTGGGTGAAAAAATATTTGCTTGTATTTCAGAAATTCGTTGTTTCTTAGATGCTTGGCAACCCCTCTCAATGAAAGTGCTATTCCACATTCTGTGCCTAGGGCTACTTGAAGAGGAAACAAACCATAGAGACTAAACTGAGAACTCTTTTATTTTGTCAAGTTTCAAAAAGCTACTACAAACCATGTTAGATATTGATTTCCAAATTCATCTATCTATATAGGAGAGAACAGAGTGAAACCTAAATAGAAAAACTGCTACTTTAGACGAACGTTTCAACAGAGAAGAACAAAATTTGGTGAGCCAAGTGGGATTTGTGTACTTGTCATTACCACCACATATCATCAAGATTTGGTGAAAAAATATTTGCTGGTGTTTCGGAAACTCGTTATTTCTTAGAAGCTTGGCAACCCCTCTCAATGAAAGTGCTTTTTCACAGTCTGTGCCTAGGGCTACTTGAAGAGGAAATAAACCATAGAGACTAAACTGAGAACTCCTTTATTTTGTCAACTTTCAAAAAGCTACTACAAACCATGTTTGATTTATAGTTCCAAATTCATCTATCTATATAGGAGAGAACAGAGTGAAACCTAAAAAAAATACTGCTAATGTAAATGAACGCTTCAACCTAGAAGAACAAAATTTGGTGAGCCAAGTGGGATTTGTGTACTGATCATTACCACCAAGTATCATCAAGGTTGGATTAAAAAGTATTTGCTGGTATTTCGAAAACTCGTTATTTCTTAGAAGCGTGGCAGCCCCTCTCAATGAAAGTGCGTTTCCACAGTCTGTGCCTAGAGCTACATGAAGAGGAAACAAACCATAAAGACAATCCTGAGAACTTCTTTTATTTCGTCAAGTTTCAAAGAGCTACTACAAACCATGTTGGATTTAGAGTTCCAAATTCATCTATCTATATAAGAGGGAACAAGTGAAACCTACATATAGAAACTGTTGCTGTAGACGAACGTTTCAACCTAGAAGTACACAATTTGGTGAGCCAAGTGGGATTTGTGTACTGATCATTACCACCACGTATCATCAAGATTGGGTGAAAAAATATTTGCTGGTATTTCGGAAACTAGTAATTTCTTGGAAGCTTTCAACCCCTCTTAATGAAAGTGCTTTTCCAAAGTCTGTGCCTACGGCTACTTGAAGAGGAAACAAACCATAGAGATTAAACTGAGAACTCCTTTATTTTGTCAAGTTTCAAAGAGCTACTACAAATTATGTTGGATTTAGAGTTCCAAATTTATCAATCTATTTAGGAGAGAACAGAGAGAAACCTAAATATAAAAACTGCTACTGTAGACGAACGCTTCAACCTAGAAGAACAAATTTGGTGAGCCAAGTGGGATTTGTGTACTGATCATTACCACCAAATATCATCAAGATTGGGTGAAAAAATATTTGCTGGTATTTCGGAAACTCGTTATTTCTTAGAAGCTTGGCAACCCCTCTCAATGAAAGTGCTTTTCCACAGTGTGTGCCTAGGGATACTTGAAAAGGAAACAAACCATAGAGATAAAACTGAGAACTCCTTTATTTTGTCAAGTTTCAAAGAGCTACTACAAACCATGTTGGATTTAGAGTTCCAAATTCATCTATCTATATAGGAGATAACAGAGTGAAACCTAAAAATAAAAACTGTTACTGTAAACGAACGCTTAAACCTAGAAGAACAAAATTTGGTGAGCCAAGTGGGATTAGTGTACTTGTCATTACCACCACGTATCATCAAGATTGGGTGAAATAATATTTGCTGGTATTTCGGAAACTCTTAATTTCATGGAAGCTTGGACAACCCTCTCAATGAAAGTGCTTTTCCACAGTTTGTGCCTAGTGGTACGTGAAGAGGAAACAAACCATAGAGACTAAACAGAGAACTGCTTTATTTTGTCAAGTTTCAAAGAGCTACTACAAACCATGTTGGATTTACAGTTCTAAATTCATCTATCTATATAGGAGAGAACAGAGTGAAACCTAAAAAAAATAAACTGCTAATGTAAACGAACGCTTCAACCTAGAAGAACAAAATTTGGTGAGCCAAGTGGGATTTGTGTACTTGTCATTACCACCAAGTATTATCAAGATTGGGTGAAAAAATATTTGCTGGTGTTTCGGAAACTCGTTATTTCTTAGAAGCTTGGCAACCCCTCTCAATGAAAGTGCTTTTTCACAGTCTGTGCCTAGGGCTACTTGAAGAGGAAAGAAACCATAGAGACTAAACTGAGAACTCCTTTATTTTCTCAAGTTTCAAAAAGCTACTACAAACCATGTTGGATTTAGAGTTCCAAATTCATCTATCTATATAAGAGAGAACAAAGTGAAACCTAAATATAAAAACTGCTATTGTAGACGAACGCTTCAACCTAGAATAACAAATTTGGTGAGACAAGTGGGATTTGTGTACTGATCATTACCACAAAGTATCATCAAGATTGGGTGAAAAAATATTTGCTGGTATTTCTGAAACTCTTTATTTCTTAGAAGCTTGGCAACCCCTCTAAATGAAAGTGCTTTTCCACAGTCTGCGCCTAGGGCTACTGGAAGAACAAACAAACCATAGAGACTAAACTGAGATCTCCTTTATTTTGTCAAGTTTCAAAGAGCTACTACAAACCATGTTGGATTTAGAGTTCTAAATTCATCTATCTATATAGGAGAGTACAAAGTGAAACCTAAAGAAAAACTGCTAATGTAAACGAAAGCTTCAACCTAGAAGAACAAAATTTGGTGAGCCAAGTGGGATTTGTGTACTTGTCATTACCACCACATATCATCAAGCTTGGGTGAAAAAATATTTGCTGGTATTTCGGAAACTCGTTATTTCTTAGAAGCTTGGCAACACCTCTCAATGAAAGTGCTTTTTTACAGTCTGTGCCTAGGGCTATTTTAAGAGGAAACAAACTATAGAGACAAAACTGAAAACTCCTTTATTTGGTCAAGTGTCAAAAAGCTACTACAAACCTTGTTGGATTTAGAGTTGCAAATTCATCTATCTATATAGGATTGAACAAAGTGAAACCTAAATATAAAAACTGCTACTGTAGACGAACGCTTCAACCCACAAGAACAAATTTTGGTGAGCCAAGTGGGATTTGTGTACTGATCATTACCACCAAGTATCATCAAGATTGGGTTTAAATTATTTGCTGGTATTTCGGAAACTCGTTATTTCTTAGAAGCGTGGCAACCCCTCTCAATGAAAGTGCATTTCCACAGTCTGTGCCTAGGGCTACTTGAAGAGGAAACAAACCATAAAGACAATACTGAGAACTTCTTTATTTCGTCAAGTTTCAAAGAGCTACTACAAACCATGTTAGATTTAGAGTTCCAAATTCATCTATCTATATAAGAGATAACAGAGTGAAACCTAAAAATAAAAACATCTACTGTAAACGAACGCTGCAACCTAGAAGAACAAAATTTGGTGAGCCAAGTGGGATTAGTGTACTTGTCATTACCACCACGTATCATCAAGATTGGGTGAAATAATATTTGCTGGTATTTCGGAAACTCTTAATTTCTTGGAAGCTTGGACACCCTCTCAATGAAAGTGCTTTTCCACAATCTGTGCCTAGGACTACTTGAATAGGAAACAAACCATGGAGACTAAACTGAGAACTTCTTTAGTTTGTCAAGTTTCAAAGAGCTACTACAAACCATGTTGGATTTAGAGTTCCAATTTCATCTATCTATATAGGAGAGAAGGGAGTGAAACCTAAAAATAAAAACTGCTACTGTAAACGAACGCTTCAACGTATAAGCACAAAATTTGGTGAGCCAAGTGGGATTTGTGTACTTGTCATTACCAGGACGTATCATCAAGATTGGGTGAAAAAATATTTGCTGGTATTTCGGAAACTCGTTATTTCTTAGAGGCTTTTCAAACCCTCTCAATGAAAGCGCTTTTCCCAGTCTGTGCCTAGGGCTACGTGAAGAGGAAACAAACCAAAGAGAATAAACTGAGAACTCCTTTATTTTGTCAAGTATCAAAGAGCTACTACAAACCATGTTGGATTTAAAGTTCCAAATTCATCTATCTATATAAGAGAGAACAAAGTGAAACCTTAATAAAACTGCTACTGTAGACCAACGCTTCAACCTAGAAGAACAAAATTTGGTGAGCCAAGTGGGATTTGTGTACTGATCATTACCACCAAGTATCATCAAGATTGGGTGAAAAAATATTTGCTGGTATTTCGGAAACTCGTTATTTCTTAGAAGCTTGGCAACCCTCTCAATTAAAGTGCTTTTCCACAGTCTGTGCCTAGGGCTACTTGAAGAGGAAAAACACCGTAGAGACAAAACTGAGAACTCCTTAATTTTGTCAAGTTTCAAAGAGCTACTACAAACCATGTTGGATTTAGAGTTCAAAATTCATCTATCTATTAAGGAGAGAACAGAGTGAAATCTAAATATAAAAACTGCTACTGTAGACGAACGCTTCAACATAGAAGAACAAAATTTGGTGAGCCAAGTGGGATTTGTGTACTGATCATTACCACCAAGCATCATCAAGATTGGGTGAAAAAATATTTGCTTGTATTTCAGAAATTCGTTGTTTCTTAGATGCTTGGCAACCCCTCTCAATGAAAGTGCTATTCCACATTCTGTGCCTAGGGCTACTTGAAGAGGAAACAAACCATAGAGACTAAACTGAGAACTCTTTTATTTTGTCAAGTTTCAAAAAGCTACTACAAACCATGTTAGATATTGATTTCCAAATTCATCTATCTATATAGGAGAGAACAGAGTGAAACCTAAATAGAAAAACTGCTACTTTAGACGAACGTTTCAACAGAGAAGAACAAAATTTGGTGAGCCAAGTGGGATTTGTGTACTTGTCATTACCACCACATATCATCAAGATTGGGTGAAAAAATATTTGCTGGTGTTTCGGAAACTCGTTATTTCTTAGAAGCTTGGCAACCCCTCTCAATGAAAGTGCTTTTTCACAGTCTGTGCCTAGGGCTACTTGAAGAGGAAAGAAACCATAGAGACTAAACTGAGAACTCCTTTATTTTCTCAAGTTTCAAAAAGCTACTACAAACCATGTTGGATTTAGAGTTCCAAATTCATCTATCTATATAAGAGAGAACAAAGTGAAACCTAAATATAAAAACTGCTATTGTAGACGAACGCTTCAACCTAGAATAACAAATTTGGTGAGACAAGTGGGATTTGTGTACTGATCATTACCACAAAGTATCATCAAGATTGGGTGAAAAAATATTTGCTGGTATTTCTGAAACTCTTTATTTCTTAGAAGCTTGGCAACCCCTCTAAATGAAAGTGCTTTTCCACAGTCAGCGCCTAGGGCTACTGGAAGAACAAACAAACCATAGAGACTAAACTGAGATCTCCTTTATTTTGTCAACTTTCAAAGAGCTACTACAAACCATGTTGGATTTAGAGTTCTAAATTCATCTATCTATATAGGATTGAACAAAGTGAAACCTAAATATAAAAACTGCTACTGTAGACGAACGCTTCAACCACAAGAACAAATTTTGGTGAGCCAAGTGGGATTTGTGTACTGATCATTACCACCAAGTATCATCAAGATTGGGTGAAAAAATATTTGCTGGTATTTCGGAAACTCGTTATTTCTTAGAAGCTTGGCAACCCTCTCAATAAAAGTGTTTTTCCACAGTCTGTGCCTAGGGCTACTTGAAGAGGAAAAACACCGTAGAGACAAAACTGAGAACTCCTTTATTTTGTCAAGTTTCAAAGAGCTACTACAAACCATGTTGGATTTAGAGTTCAAAATTCATCTATCTATTAAGGAGAGAACAGAGTGAAATCTAAATATAAAAACTGCTACTGTAGACGAACGCTTCAACATAGAAGAACAAAATTTGGTGAGCCAAGTGGGATTTGTGTACTGATCATTACCACCAAGCATCATCAAGATTGGGTGAAAAAATATTTGCTTGTATTTCAGAAATTCGTTATTTCTTAGATGCTTGGCAACCCCTCTCAATGAAAGTGCTATTCCACATTCTGTGCCTAGGGCTACTTGAAGAGGAAACAAACCATAGAGACTAAACTTAGAACTCCTTTATTTTGTCAAGTTTCAAAAAGCTACTACAAACCATGTTAGATATTGATTTCCAAATTCATCTATCTATATAGGAGAGAACAGAGTGAAACCTAAATACAAAAACTGCTACTTTAGACGAACGTTTCAACAGAGAAGAACAAAATTTGGTGAGCCAAGTGGGATTTGTGTACTGATTATTACCACCACGTATCATCAAGATTGGGTGTAAAAATATTTGCTGGTATTTCGGAAACTCATTATTTCTTAGAAGCTTGGCAACCCCTCTCAATGAAAATGCTTTTCCACAGTCTTTGCCTAGGGCTACTTGAAGAGAAAACAAACCCTAGAGACAAAACTGAGATCTCCTTTATTTTGTCAAGTTTCAATAAGCTACTACAAACCATGTTGGATTTAGAGTTCCAAATTCATCTATCTATATAGGAGTGATGAGAGTGAAACCTAAATATAATTACTGCTACGGAAGACGAATGCTTCAACCTAGAAGAACAAAATTTGGTGAGCCAAGTGAGATTTGTGTACTTGTCATTACGACCCCGTATTATCAAGATTGGGTGAAAAATATTTGCTGGTATTTCGGAAACTCGTTATTTCTTAGAAGCTTGGCAACCGCTCTCAATGGAAGTGCCTTTCCACAGTCTGTGCCTTGGGCTACTTGAAGAGGAAACGAACCATACAGACAAAACTGAGAACTCCTTTATTTGTCAAGTTTCAAAGAGCTACTACAAACCATGTTGGATTTAGAGTTCCAAATTCATCTATCTATGTAGGAGAGAACAGAGTGAAACCTAAAAATAATAACTGCTACTGTAGACGAATGCTTCAACCTAGAAGAACACAATTTGGTGAGCCAAGTGGGATTTGTGTACTGATCATTACCACCTCGTATCATCAAGATTGGGTGAAAAAATATTTGCTGGTATTTCGGAAACTCGTAATTTCTTAGACGCTTGGCAACCCCTCTCAATGAAAGTGGTTTTCAAAAGTCTGTGCCTAGGGCTACTTTAAAAGTACACAAACCATAGAGACAAAACTGAGAACTCCTTTATTTTCTCATGTTTCAAAGAGCTACTACAAACCATTTTGGATTTGGTGTTCCAAAATCATCTATCTATATAGGAGAGAACAGAGTGAAACCTAAATATAAAAACTGCTACTGTAGACGAACGTTTCAAACTAGAAGAACAAAATTTGGTGAGCCAAGTGGGATTTGTGTACTGATCATTACCACCAAGAATCATCAAGTTTGGGTGAAAAAATATTTCCCGATATTTCGGTAACTCGTTATTTCTAAGAAGCTTGGCAACCCCTCTCAATGAAAGTCCTTCTCCACAGTCTGTGCGTAGGGCTACGTGAAGAGGAAACAAACCATAGAGACAAAACTGAGAACTCCTTTATTTGTCACGTTTCAAAGAGCTACTACAAACCATGTTGGATTTAGAGTTCCAAATTCATCTATCTATATAGGAGAGAACAGAGTGAAACCTAATTATAAAAAATGCTACTGTAGCCGAACGCTTCTACCTAGAAGAACACAATTTGGTGAGCCAAGTGGGATTTGTGTACTGATCATTACCACCAAGTATCATCAAGATTGGGTGAAAAAATATTTGCTGGTATTTCAAAAATTCGTTATTTCTTAGAGGCTTGGCAACCCCTGTCAATGAAAGTGCTTTTCCACAGACTGTTCCTAGGGCTACTTGAAGAGGAAACAAACCATAGAGACTAAACTGAGAACTCCTTTATTTTGTCAAGTTTCAAAAACCTACTACAAACCATGTTAGATATTGATTTCCAAATTAATCTATCTATATAGGAGAGAACAGAGTGAAACCTAAATACAAAAACTGCTACTTTAGACGAACATTTCAACAGAGAAGAACAAAATTTGGTGAGCCAAGTGGGATTTGTGTAATGATTAATACCACCACGTATCATCAAGATTGGGTGAAAAAATATTTGCTGGTATTTCAGAAACTCGTTATTTCTTAAAAGCTTGGCAACCCCTCTCAATGAAAGTGCTTTTCCACAGTCTGTGCCTAGGGCTACTTGAAGAGGAAACAAACCCTAGAGACAAAACTGAGATCTCCTTTTTTTTGTAAAGTTTCAAAAAGCTACTACAAACCATGTTGGATTTAGAGTTCCAAATTCATCTATCTATATAAGAGAGAGGAGAGTGAAACCTAAATATAATAACTGCTACGGAAGACGAATGCTTTAACCTAGAAGAACAAAATTTGGTGAGCCAAGTGAGATTTGTGTAATTGTCATTACCACCCTGTATTATCAAGATTGGGTGAAAAAATATTTGCTGGTATTTCGGAAACTCGTTATTTCTTAGAAGCTTGGCAACCCCTCTCAATGAAAGTGCTTTTCCACAGTCTGTGCCTAGGGCTATTGAAGAGGAAACAAACCATAGAGACTAAACTGAGAACTCCTTTATTTTGTCAAGTTTCAAAGGGCTACTACAAACCATGTTGGACTTAGAGTTCCAAATTCATCTATCTATATAGGAGAGAACAGAGTGAAACCTAAATATAAAAACTGCTACTGTAAATGAACGCTTCAACCTACAAGAACACAATTTGGTGAGCCAAGTGGGATTTGTGTACTGATCATTACCACCAAGTATCATCAAGATTGGGTGAAAATATATTTGCTGGTATTTCGGAAACTCGTTATTCCTTAGAAGCTTGGCAACCCCTCTGAATGAAAGCGCTTTTCCTGTGTCTGTTCCTAGGGCTCCTTGAAGAGGAAACAAACCATAGAAACTGAACTGAGAACTCCTTTATTTTCTCAAGTTTGAAAGAGCTACTACAAACCATGTTGGATTTGGAGTTCCAAATTCATCTAACTATATAGGAGAGAACAGAGTGAAACCTAAATATAAAACTGCTACTGTAGACGAACGTTTCAACCTAGAAGAACAAAATATGGTGAGCCAAGTGAGATTTGTGTACTGATCATTACCACCAAGAATCATCAGGTTTGAGTGAAAAAATATTTCCTGGTATTTCGGTAACTCGTAATTTCTTAGAAGCTTGGCAACCCTCTCAATTTAAGTGCTTTTCCACAGTCTGTGCCTAGGGCTACTTGAAGAGGAAAAAAACCAAAGAGAAAAATCTGAGAACTCCTTTATTTTGTCAAGTATCAAAGAGCTACAACAATCCATGTTGGATTTAGAGTTCCAAATTCATCTATCTATATAGGAGAGAACAGAGTGAAACCTAAATATAAAAACTACTACTGTAGACGAACGCTTCAACATAGAAGAACTAAATTTGGGGAGCCAAGTGGGATTTGTACTGATCATTACCACCAAGTATCATCAAGATTGGGTTAAAAAATATTTGCTGGTATTTCAGAAATTCGTTATTTCTTAGATGCTTGGCAACCCCTCTCAATGAAAGTGCTATTCCACATTCTGTGCCTAGGGCTACTTGAAGAGGAAACAAACCATAGGGACTAAACTGAGAACTCCTTTATTTTGTCAAGTTTCAAAAAGCTACTACAAACCATGTTAGATATTGATTTCCAAATTAATCTATCTATATAGGAGAGAACAGAGTGAAACCTAAATACAAAAACTGCTACTTTAGACGAACATTTCAACAGAGAAGAACAAAATTTGGTGAGCCAAGTGGGATTTGTGTAATGATTAATACCACCACGTATCATCAAGATTGGGTGAAAAAATATTTGCTGGTATTTCAGAAACTCGTTATTTCTTAAAAGCTTGGCAACCCCTCTCAATGAAAGTGCTTTTCAACAGTCTGTGCCTAGGGCTACTTGAAGAGGAAACAAACCCTAGAGACAAAACTGAGATCTCCTTTTTTTTGTAAAGTTTCAAAAAGCTACTACAAACCATGTTGGATTTAGAGTTCCAAATTCATCTATCTATATAGGAGAGAACAGAGTGAAACCTAAATATAAAAACTGCTACTGTAAATGAACGCTTCAACCTAGAAGAACACAATTTGGTGAGCCAAGTGGGATTTGTGTACTGATCATTACCACCAAGTATCATCAAGATTGGGTGAAAAAATATTTGCTGGTATTTCGGAAACTCGTTATTCCTTAGAAGCTTGGCAACCCCTCTGAACGAAAGCGCTTTTCCTCTGTCTGTTCCTAGGGCTACTTGAAGAGGAAACAAACCATAGAAACTGAACTGAGAACTCCTTTATTTTCTCAAGTTTGAAAGAGCTACTACAAACCATGTTGGATTTGGAGTTCCAAATTCATCTAACTATATAGGAGAGAACAGAGTGAAACCTAAATATAAAACTGCTACTGTAGACGAACGTTTCAACCTAGAAGAACAAAATATGGTGAGCCAAGTGAGATTTGTGTACTGATCATTACCACCAAGAATCATCAGGTTTGAGTGAAAAAATATTTCCCGGTATTTCGGTAACTCGTAATTTCTTAGAAGCTTGGCACCCCTCTCAATTTAAGTGCTTTTCCACAGTCTGTGCCTAGGGCTACTTGAAGAGGAAAAAAACCATAGAGAAAAAACTGAGAACTCCTTTATTTTGTCAAGTATCAAAGAGCTACAACAATCCATGTTGGATTTAGAGTTCCAAATTCATCTATCCATATAGGAGAGAACAGAGTGAAACCTAAATATAAAAACTGCTACTGTAGACGAACGCTTCAACATAGAAGAACTAAATTTGGGGAGCCAAGTGGGATTTGTACTGATCATTACCACCAAGTATCATCAAGATTGGGTTAAAAAATATTTGCTGGTATTTCAGAAATTCGTTATTTCTTAGATGCTTGGCAACCCCTCTCAATGAAAGTGCTATTCCACAATCTGTGCCTAGGGCTACTTGAAGAGGAAACAAACCATAGGGACTAAACTGAGAACTCCTTTATTTTGTCAAGTTTCCAAAAGCTACTACAAACCATGTTAGATATTGATTTCCAAATTCATCTATCTATATAGGAGAGAACAGAGTGAAACCTAAATACAAAAACTGCTACTTTATACGAAGGTTTCAACAGAGAAGAACAAAATTTGGTGAGCCAAGTGGGATTTGTGTACTGATTATTACCACCACGTATCATCAAGATTGGGTGAAAAAATATTTGCTGTTATTTCGGAAACTCGTTATTTCTTAGAAGCTTGGCAACCCCTCTCAATGAAAGTGCTTTTCCACAGTCTGTGCCTAGGGCTACTTGAAGAGGAAACAAACTCTAGAGACAAAACTGAGATGTCCTTTATTTTGTCAAGTTTCAATAAGCTACTACAAACCATGTTGGATTTAGAGTTCCAAATTCATCTATCTATATAGGAGAGATGAGAGTGAAACCTTAATATAATAACTGCTACTGAAGATGAATGCTTCAACCTAGAAGAACACAGTTTTGTGAGCCAAGTGGGATTTGTGTACTGATCATTACCACCGAGTATCATCAAGATTGGGTGAAAAAATATTTGCTGGTATTTCGGAAACTCGTAATTTCTTAGACGCTTGGCAAACCCTCTCAATGAAAGTGGTTTTCCACAGTCTGTTCCTAGGGCTACTTGAGAAGGACACAAACCATAGAGACAAAACTGAAAACTACTTTATTTTCTCAAGTTTCAAAGAGATAGTACAAACCATGTAGGATTTGGAGTTCCAAATTCATCTATCTATATAGGAGAGAACAGAGTGAAACCTAAATATAAAAACTGCTACTGTAGACGAACGTTTAAACCTAGAAGAACAAAATTTGGTGAGCCAAGTGGGATTAGTGTACTGATTATTACCACCACGTATCATCAAGATTGGGTGAAAAAATATTTGCTGGTATTTCGGAAACTCGTTATTTCCTAGAAGCGTGGCAACCCCTCTCAATGAAAGTGCTTTTCCACAGTCTATGCCTAGGGCTACTTGACGAGGAAACAAACCCTAGAGACAAAACTGAGATCTCCTTTATTTGTCAAGTTTCAATAAGCTACTACAAACCATGTTGGATTTAGAGTTCCAAATTCATCTATCTATATAGGAGAAATGAGAGTGAAACCTAAATATAATAACTGCTATGGAAGACGAATGCTTCAACCTAGAAGAACAAAATATGGTGAGCCAAGTGAGACTTGTGTACTTGTCATTACCACCCCGTATTATCAAGATTGTGTGAAAAAATATTTGCTGGTATTTCGGAAACTCGTTATTTCTTAGAAGCGTGGCAACCCCTCTCAATGGAAGTGCTTTTCCACAGTCTGTGCCTTGGGCTACTTGAAGAGGAAACAAACCATAGAGACAAAACTGAGAACTCCTTTATTTTGTCAAGTTTCAAGGAGCTACTACAAACCATGTTGGATTTAGAGTTCCAAAATCATCTATCTATATAGGAGAGAACAAAGTGAAACCTAAAAATAAAAACTGCTACTGTAAACGAACGCTTCAACCTAGAAGAACACAATTTGGTGAGCCAAGTGGGATTTCTGTACTGATCGTTACCACCACGTATCATCAAGATTGGGTGAAAAAATATTTGCTGGTATTTCAGAAACTCGTTATTCCTTAGAAGCTTGGCAACCCCTCTCAATGAAAGTGATTTTCCTCTGTCTGTGCCTAGGGCTACTTGATGAGGAAACAAACCATAGAGACTAAACTGAGAACTCCTTTATTTTCTCAAGTTTCAAAGAGCTACTAGAAACCATGTTGGATTTGGAGTTCCAAATTCATCTAACTATATAGGAGAGAACAGAGTGAAACCTAAATATAAAAACTGCTACTGTAGACGAACGTTTCAAACTAGAAGAACAAAATTTGGTGAGCCAAGTGGGATTTGTGTACTGATCATTACCACCAAGAATCATCAAGATTGGGTGAAAAAATATTTCCCGGTATTTCGGTAACTCGTTATTTCTTAGAAGCTTGGCAACCCCTCTCAATGAAAGTGCTTCTCCACAGTCTGTGCCTAGGGCTACTTGAGGAGGAAACAAACCATAGAGACTAAACTGAGAACTCCTTTATTTTCTGAAAGTTTCAAAGAGCTACTGAAAATCATGTTGGATTTAGAGTTCCAAATTCATCTATCTATATAGGAGAGAACAGAGTTAAACCTAAATATAAAAACTGCTACTGTAGACGAACGTTTCAACCTAGAAGAACAAATTTTGGTGAGCCAAGTGGGATTTGTGTACTGATCATTACCCGCAAGAATCATCAAGATTGGGTAAATAAATATTTGCTGGTATTTCGGTAACTCGTTATTTCTTAGAAGCTTGGCAACCCCTCTCAATGAAAGTGCTTTTACACAGTCTGTGCCTAGGGCTACTTGAAGAGGAAACAAACCATAGAGACAAAACTGAGAACTCCTTTATTTTGTCAAGTTTCAAAGAGCTACTACAAACCACGTTGGATTTAGAGTTCCAAATTCATCTATCTATATAGTAGAGATGAGAGTGAAACCTAAATATAAAAACTGATACTGTAGACGAACGCTTCAACCTAGAAGAACACAATTTGGTGAGCCAAGTGGGATTTCTGTACTGATCATTACCACCACGTATCATCAAGATTGCGTGAAAAAGTATTTGCTGGTATTTCGGAAACTCGTTATTTCTTAGAAGCTTGGCAACCCCTCTCAATGAAAGTACTTTTCCCCAGTCTGTTCCTATTGCTACTTGAAGAGCAAACAAACCATAGAGACAAAACTGAGAACTCCTTTATTTTTTCCAGTTTCAAAGAGCTACTAGAAACCATGTTGGATTTGGAGTTCCAAATTCATCTAACTATATGAGAGAACAGAGTGAAACCTAAATATAAAAACTGCTACTGTAGACGAACGTTTCAACCTAGAAGATCAAAATTTGGTGAGCCAAGTGGGATTTGTGTACTGATCATTACCCGCAAGAATCATCAAGATTGGGTGAATAAATATTTGCTGGTATTTCGGTAACTCGTTATTTCTTAGAAGCTTGGCAACCCCTCTCAATGAAAGTGCTTTTACACAGTCTGTGCCTAGGTCTACTTGAAGGGGAAACAAACCATAGAGACAAAACTGAGAACTCCTTTATTTTGTCAAGTTTCAAAGGGCTACTACAAACCATGTTGGATTTAGTGTTCCAAATTCATCAATCTATATAGGAGAGATGAGAGTGAAACCTAAATATAAAAACTGATACTGTAGACGAACGCTTCAACCTAGAAGAACACAATTTGGTGAGCCAAGTGGGATTTGTGTACTGATCATTACCACCACGTATCATCAAGATTGCGTGAAAAAGTAATTGCTGGTATTTTGGAAACTCGTTATTTCTTAGAAGCTTGGCAACCCCTCTCAATGAAAGTACATTTCCACAGTCTGTTCATGGGCTATTTGAAGAGCAAACAAACCATAGAGACAAAACTGAGAACACCTTTATTTTTTCAAGTTTCAAAGAGCTACTAGAAACCATGTTGGATTTGGAGTTCCAAATTCATCTAACTATATAGG
Organism: Callospermophilus lateralis; assembly: GCF_048772815.1. Classification (NCBI taxonomy): domain Eukaryota; kingdom Metazoa; phylum Chordata; class Mammalia; order Rodentia; family Sciuridae; genus Callospermophilus; species Callospermophilus lateralis. The sequence goes on from NW_027510418.1 coordinate 27,565, forward strand.
AGAGAACAGAGTGAAACCTAAATATAAAAACTGCTACTGTAGACGAACGTTTCAATCTAGAAGTACAAAATTTGGTGAGCCAGGTGGGATTTGTGTACTGATCATTACCACCACGTATCATCAAGATTGGGTGAAAAAATATTTGCTGGTATTTCGGAAACTCGTTATTTCTTAGAAGCTTGGCAATCCCTCTCAATGAAAGTGCGTTTCCACAGTCTGTGCCTAGTGCTACTTGAAGAGGAAACAAACCATCGAGACAAATCTGAGAACTCCTTTATTTTGCCAAGTTTAAAAGAGCTACTACAAACCATGTTGGATATAGAGTTCCAAATTCATCTCTCTATATAGGAGAGAGGAAAGTGAAACCTAAATATAAAAACTGCTACTGTAGACGAACGCTTCAACCTATAAGAACACAATTTGGTGAGCCAAGTGGGATTTGTGTACTGATCATTACCACCCCACATTATCAAGATTGGGTGAAAAAATATTAGCTGGTATTTCGGAAAATCGTAATTTCATAGACGATTGGCAACCCCTCTCAATGAAAGTGCTCTTCCACTGTCTGTGCCTAAGGCTACTTGAAAAAATAACAGACCACAAAGACAAAACTGAAAACTCCTTTATTTTTTCACGTTTCAAAGAGCTACTACAAACCATGTTGGATTTCGAGTTCCAAATTCATCTATCTATGTAAGAGAGAACAGAGTGAAACGTACATATAAAAACTGCTGCTGTAGGTGAACGCTTCATCCTAGAAGAACACAATTTGGTGAGCCTAGTGGGATTTGTGTACTGATCATTACCACCACGTATCATCAAGATTGGGTGAAAAAAATATTTGCTGGTATTTCAAAACCTCGTTATTTCCTAGAAGCTTGGCAACCCCTCTCAATGAAAGTGCTTTTCCACAGTCTGTGCCTAGGGCTACTTGAAGAGGAAACAAACCATAGATACTAAACTGAGAACTCCTTTATTTTCTCAAGTTTCAAAGAGCTACTGAAAACCATGTTGGATTTAGAGTTCCAAATTCATCTATCTATATAGGAGAGAACAGAGTGAAACCTAAATATAAAAACTGCTACTGTAGACGAACGTTTCAAGCTAGAAGAACAAAATTTGGTGAGCCAAGTGGGATTTGTGTACTGATCATTACCACCAAGAATCATCAAGATTGGGTGAAAAAATATTTGCTGTTATTTCGGTAACTCGATATTTCTTAGAAGCTTTGCAACCCCTCTCATTGAAAGTGCTTTTCCACAGTCTGTGCCTAGGGCTACTTGAAGAGGAAACAAACCATAGAGACAAAACTGAGAACTCCTTTATTTTGTCAGGTTTCAAAGAGCTACTACAAACCATGTTGGATTTAGAGTTAAAAATTCATCTATCTATATAGGAGAGAACAGTGTGAAACCTAAATATAAAAACTGTTACTGTAGACGAATGCTTCAACCTAGAAAACTCAATTTGGTGAGGTAAGTGGGATTTGTGTACTGATAATTACCACCAAGAGTCATCAATATTGGGTGAAAAAATATTTGCTGGTATTTCGGAAACTCGTTATTTCTTAGAAGCTTGCCAACCCCTCTCAATGAAAGTGCTTTTCCACAGTCTGTGTCTTGGGCTACTTGAAGAGGAAACAAACCATAGAGACAAAACTGAGAAATCCTTTATTTTGTCAACTTTCAAAAAGCTACTACAATCCATGTTAGATATCGAGTTCCAAATTCATCTATCTATATAGGAGAGAACAGAGTGAAACCTAAATATAAAAACTGCTACTGTAGAAGAACGTTTCAACATAGAAGAAAAAATTTGGTGAGCCAAGTGGGATTTGTGTACTGATCATTACCACCAAGAATCATCAAGATTGCGTGAAAAAATATTTCCTGGTATTTGGGTAACTCGTTATTTCTTAGAAGCTTGGCAACCCCTCTCAATGAAAGTGCTTTTCCACAGTCTGTGCCTAGGGCTACTTGAAGAGGAAACAAACCATAGAGACAAAACTGAGAACTCCTGTATTTTGTCAAGTTTAAAAGAGCTACCACAAACCATGTTGGATTTAGACTTCCAAATTCATCAATCTATATAGGAGAGATGAGAGTGAAACCTAAATATAAAAACTGCTACTGTAGACGAAAGCTTCAACCTAGAAGAACCCAATTTGGTGAGCCAAGTGGGACTTGTGTACTGATCATTACCACCACTTATCATCAAGATTGGGTGAAAAAATATTTGCTGGTATTTCGGAAACTCGTTATTTCTTAGAAGCTTGGCAACCCCTCTCAATGAAAGTGCTTTTCCACAGTCTGTGCCTAGGGCTACATGAAGAGGAAACAAACCATAGAGACCAAACTGAGAACTCTTTATTTTCTCAAGTGTCAAAGAGCTACTAAAAACCATGTTGGATTTAGAGTTCCAAATTCATCTATCTATATAGGAGAGAACAGAGTGAAACCTAAATATAAAAACTGCTACTGTAGACGAACGTTTCAACCTAGAAGAACAAAATTTGGTGAGCCATGTGGGATTTGTGTACTGATCATTACCCGCAAGAATCATCAAGATTGGGTGAATAAATATTTCCTGGTATTTCGGAAACTCGTTATTTCTTAGAAGCTTGGCAACCCCTCTCAATGAAAGTGCTTTTCCACAGTCTGTGCCTAGGGCTACTTGAAGAGGAAACAAACCATAGAGACTAAACTGAGAACTCCTTTATTTTCTCAAGTTTCAAAGAGCTACTGAAAACCATGTTGGATTTAGAGTTCCAAATTCATCTATCTATATAGGAGAGAACAGAGTGAAACCTAAATATAAAAACTGCTACTGTAGACGAACGTTTCAACCTAGAAGAACAAAATTTGGTGAGCCAAGTGGGATTTGTGTACTGATCATTACCACCACGTATCATCAAGATTGGGTGAAAAAAATATTTGCTGGTATTTCGAAACTCGTTATTTCTTAGAAGTTTGGCAACCCCTCTCAATGAAAGTGTTTTCCACAGTCTGTGCCTATGGCTACTTGAAGAGGAAACAAACCATAGAGACAAAACTGAGACCTCCTTTATTTTGTAAAGTTTCAAAGAGCTAATACAAACCATGTTGGATTTAGAGTTCCAAATTCATCTATCTATATAGGAGAGAACAGAGTGAAACCTAAATATAAAAACTGCTAGTGAAGACGAACGCTTCAAACTAGTAGAACACAATTTGGTGAGCCAAGTGGGATTTGTGTACTGATCATTACCACCAAGTATTATCAAGATTGGGTGAAAAAATATTTCCTGGTGTTTCGGAAACTCGTTATTTCTAGAAGCTTGGCAACCCCTCTCAATGAAAGTGCTTTTCCACAGTCTGTGCCTAGGGCTACTTGAAGAGGAAACAAACCATAGAGACAAAACTGAGAACTCCTTTACTTTCTCAAGTTTCAAAGAGCTACTACAAACCATGTTGGATTTAGAGTTCAAAATTCATCTATCTATATAGGAGAGATGAGAGTGAAACCTAAATATAAAAACTGCTACTCTAGACGAATGCTACAACCTAGAAGAACACAATTTGGTGAGCCAAGTGGGATTTGTGTACTGATCATTACCACCACGTATCATCAAGATTGCGTGAAAAAATATTTGCTGGTATTTCGGAAACTCGTTATTTCTTAGAAGCTTGGCAACCCCTCTAAATGAAAGTGATTTTCCACAGTCTGTGCCTAGGGCTACTTGAAGAGGAAACAAACCATAGAGACAAAACTGAGAACTCCTGCATTTTTTCAAGTTTCAAAGAGCTACTACAAACCATGTTGGATTTAGAGTTCCAAATTCATGTATCTATATAGCAGAGATGAGAGTGAAACCTAAATATAAAAACTGCTACTGAAGACGAACGCTTCAACCTAGAAGAACACAATTTGGTGAGCCAAGTGGGATTTGTGTACTGATCATTACCACCAAGTATTATCAAGATTGGGTGAAAAAATATTTGCTGGTATTTCGGAAACTCGTTATTTCTTAGAAGCTTGGCAACCCCTCTCAATGAAAGTGCTTTTCAACAGTCTGTGCCTAGGTCTACTTGAAGAGGAAACAAACCATAGAGACAAAACTGAGAACTGCTTTATTTTGTCAAGTTTCAAAGAGCTACTACAAACCATGTTGGATTTAGAGTTCCAAATTCATCTATCTATATAGGAGAGATGAGAGTGAAACCTAAATATAAAAACTGCTACTGTAGACGAATGCTACAACCTAGAAGAACACAATTTGGTGAGCCAAGTGGGATTTGGGTACTGATCATTACCACCACGTATCATCAAGATTGCGTGAAAAAATATTTGCGGGTGTTTCGGAAACTCGTTATTTCTTAGAAGCTTGGCAACACCTCTCAATGAAAGTGCTTTTTCACAGTCTGTGCCTAGGGCTACTTGAAGAGGAAACAAACAATAGAGACAAAACTGAGAACTCCTTTATTTTGTCATTTTCAAAAAGCTACTACAAACCATGTTAGATATAGAGTTCCAAATTCATCTATCTATATAGGAGAGAACAGAGTGAACCTAAATATAAAAACTGCTACTGTAGACGAATGCTTCAACCTAGAAGAACACAATTTGGTGAGCCTAGCGGGATTTGTGTACTGATCATTTCCACCACGTATCATCAAGATTGGGTGAAAAAATATTAGCTGGTATTTCGGAAACTCGTAATTTCATAGACGCTTGGTAACCCCTCTCAATGAAAGTGCTTTTCCACAGTCTGAGCCTAAGGCTACTTGAAAAGGAAACAGACCATAGAGACAAAACTGAAAACTCCTTTATTTTTTCAAGTTTCAAAGAGCTACTACAAACCATGTTAGATATAGAGTTCCAAATTCATCTATCTATATAGGAGAGAACAGTGTGAAACCTAAACATAAAAACTGCTACTGTAGACGAACGCTTCAACCTAGAAGAACAAATTTTGGTGAGCAAAGTGGGATTTGTGTACTGATCATTACCACCACCTGTCATAAAGATAGGGTGAAAAAATATTTGCTGGTATTTCGCAAACTCGTTATTTCTTAGAAGCTTGGCAACCCCTCTCAATGAAAGTGCTTTTCCACAGTCTGTGCCTAGGGCTACTTGAAGAGGAAACAAACCATACAGACAAAACTGAGAACTCCTTTATTTTGTCAAGATTAAAAGAGCTACTACAAACCATGTTGGATTTAGAGTTCCAAATTCATCTCTCTATATAGGAGAGATGAGAGTAAAACCTAAATATAAAAACTGCTACTGTAGACGAACGCTTCAACCTAGAAGAACACAATTTGGTGAGCCTAGTGGGATTTGTGTACTGATCATTACCACCACGTATCATCAAGATTGGGTGAAAAAATATTAGCTGGTATTTCGGAAACTCGTAATTGCATAGACGCATGGCATCCCCTCTCAATGAAAGTGCTTTTCCACAGTCTGTGCCTAAGGCTACTTGAAAAGGAAACAGACCATAGAGACAAAACTGAAAACTCCTTTATTTTTTCAAGTTTCAATGAGCTACTATAAACCATGTTGGATTTCGAGTTCCAAATTCATCTATCTATATAGGAGAGAACAGAATGAAACCTAAATATAAAAACTGCTACTGTAGACGAACGCTTCAACCTAGAAGAACACAATTTGGTGAGCCAAGTGGGATTTGTGTACTGATCATTACCACCACCTATCATCAAGATATCGTGAAAAAATATTTGCTGGTATTTCGGAAACTCGTTATTTCTTAGAAGCTTGGCAACCCCTCTCAATTAAAGTGCTTTCCACAGTCTGTGCCTAGGGCTAATTGAAGAGGAAACAAACCACAGAGACAAAACCTGAGAACTCCTTTATTTTGTCAAGTTTAAAGAGCTACTACAAACCATGTTGGATTTAGAGTTCAAAATTCATCTCTCTATATAGGAGAGATGAGAGTGAAACCTAAATATAAAAACTGCTACTGTAGACGAACGCTTAAACCTAGAAGAACACAATTTGGTGAGCCTAGTGGGATTTGTGTACTCATCATTTCCACCACGTATCATCAAGATTGGGTGAAAAAATATTAGCTGGTATTTCGGAAACTCGTAATTTCATAGACGCTTGGTAACCCCTCTCAATGAAAGTGCTTTTCCACAGTCTGTGCCTAAGGCTACTTGAAAAGGAAACAGACCATAGAGACAAAACTGAAAACTCCTTTATTTTTCAAGTTTCAAAGAGATACTACAAACCATGTTGGATTTCGAGTTCAAATTCATCTATCTAAATAAGAGAGAACAGAGTGAAACCTACATATAAAAATTGCTGCTGTAGGTGAACGCTTCAACCTAGAAGAACACAATTTGGTTTGGTAAGTGGGAATTGTGTACTGATCATTACCACCACGTATCATCAAGATTGGGTGAAAAAAATATTTGCTGGTATTTCGAAACTCGTTATTTCTTAGAAGTTTGGCAACCCCTCTCAATGAAAGTGTTTTCCACAGTCTGTGCCTAT
>NW_027510419.1:0-34058 GCF_048772815.1 Callospermophilus lateralis
GGTTGCCAAGCTTCCAAAAAACTACTAGTTTGCTGAAATCTCAGCAAACATTTTTTCACCAAACCTTGATGATACTTGGTGGTAATGATCAGTCCACTAATCCCACTTGGCTGCCCAATTTTTATTCTTCTAGGTTGAAGCATTCGTTTCCAGTAACAGTTTGAATTTTTAGGTTTCACTCTGTTTTCTCCTACAGAGATAGCTGTGTTTGGAATTCTAAATCAAACACGGTTTGTGCTAGCTCCTTGAAACTTGACCAAATGAAGTAGTTCTAAGTTCTATCTCTATGGTTTGTTTCCTCTTGAAGTATCCCATGCAGAGACTGGCGAAAAACACTTTCGTTTGAAAGGGGTTGCCAAGCTTCCAAAAAACTACTAGTTTGCTGAAATCTCAGCAAACATTTTTTCACCAAATCTTGATGATACTTGGTGGTAATGATCAGTCCACTAATCCCACTTGGCTGCCCAATTTTTATTCTTCTAGGTTGAAGCATTCGTTTCCAGTAACATTTTGAATTTTTAGGTTTCACTCTGTTTTCTCCTACAGAGATAGCTGTGTTTGAATTCTAAATCAAACACGGTTTGTGCTAGCTCCTTGAAACTTGACCAAATGAAGTAGTTCTAAGTTCTATCTATATGGTTTGTTTCCTCTTGAAGTATCCCATGCAGAGACTGGCGAAAAACACTTTCGTTTGAAAGGGGTTGCCAAGCTTCCAAAAAACTACTAGTTTGCTGAAATCTCAGCAAACATTTTTTCACCAAATCTCGATGATACTTGGTGGTAATGATCAGTTCACTAAGCCCACTTGGCTGCCCAATTTTCACTCTTCTAGGTTCAAGCGTTCGTTTCCAGTAACACTTTGAATTTTTAAGTTTCACTCTGTTTTCTGCTATATAGATAGATGTGTTTGAAACTCTAAATCAAACACGGTTTGTGCTAGCTCCTTGAAACTTGACCAAATGAAGTAGTTCTAAGTTCTATCTCTATGGTTTGTTTCCTCTTGAAGTACCCCATGCAGAGACTGGCGAAAAACACTTTCGTTTGAAAGGAGTTGCCAAGCTTCCAAAAAACTACTAGTTTGCTGAAATCTCAGCAAACATTTTTTCACCAAATCTTGATGATACTTGGTGGTAATGATCAGTTCACTAATCCCACTTGGCTGCCCAATTTATAATCTTCTAGGTTGAAGCATTCGTTTCCAGTAACAGTTTGAATTTTTAGGTTTCACTCTGTTTTCTCCTACATAGATAGCTGTGTTTGGAATTCTAAATCAAACACGGTTTCTGCTAGCTCCTTGAGACTTGAGAAAATGAAGTAGTTCTAAGTTCTATCTCTATGGTTTGTTTCCTCTTGAACTACCCCATGCAGAGCCTGGCGAAAAAAACTTTCGTTTGAAAAGGGTTGCCAAGCTTCCAAAAAACTACTAGTTTGCTGAAATCTCAGCAAACCTTTTTTCACCAAATCTTGATGATACTTGGTGGTAATGATCAGTTCACTAAGCCCTCTTGGCTGCCAAATTTTTACTCTTCTAGGTTCAAGCGTTCGTTTCCAGTAACACTTTGAATTTTTAGGTTTCACTCTCTTTTCTGCTATATAGATAGATGTGTTTGAAACTCTAAAACAAACACGGTTTGTGCTAGCTTCTTGAAACTTGACCAAATGAAGTAGTTCTAAGTTCTATCTCTATGGTTTGTTTCCTCTTGAAGTATCCCATGCAGAGACTGGCGAAAAACACTTTCGTTTGAAAACGGTTGCCAAGCTTCCAAAAAACTACTAGTTTGCTGAAACCTCAGCAAACATTTTTTCACCAAATCTTGATGATACTTGGTGGTTATGATCAGTTCACTAAGCCCACTTGGCTGCCCAATTTTCACTCTTCTAGGTTCAAGCGTTCATTTCCAGTAACACTTTGAATTTTTATGTTTCACTCTGTTTTCTGCTATATAGATAGATGTGTTTGAAACTCTAAATCAAACACGGTTTGGGCTAGCTCCTTGAAACTTGACCAAATGAAGTAGTTCTAAGTTCTATCTCTATGGTTTGTTTCCTCTTGAATTATCCCATGCAGAGACTGGCGAAAAACACTTTCGTTTGAAAGGGGTTGCCAAGCTTCCAAAAAACTACTAGTTTGCTGAAATCTCAGCAAATATTTTTTCACAAAATGTTGATGATACTTGGTGGTAATGATCAGTTCACTAAGCCCACTTGGCTCCCCAAATTTATTCTTCTAGGTTGAAGCATTCGTTTCCAGTAACAGTTTGAATTTTTAGGTTTCCCTCTGTTTTCTCCTACATAGATAGCTGTGTTTGGAATTCTAAATCAAACACGGTTTGTGCTAGCTCCTTGAAACTTGACCAAATGAAGTAGTTCTAAGTTCTATCTCTATGGTTTGTTTCTTCTTGAAGTACCCCATGCAGAGACTGGCGAAAAGAACTTTCGTTTGAAAGATGTTGCCAAGCTTCCAAAAAACTAATAGTTTGCTGAAATCTCAGCAAACATTTTTTCACCAAATCTTGATGATACTTGGTGGTAATGATCATTTCACTAAGCACTCTTGGCTGCCCAATTTTCACTCTTCTAGGTTCAAGAGTTCGTTCCCAGTAACACTTTGAATTTTTAGGTTTCACTCTGTTTTCTCCTACATAGATAGCTGTGTTAGGAATTCTAAATCAAACACGGTTGGTGCTAGCTCCTTGAAACTTGACCAAATGAAGTAGTTCTAAGTTCTATCTCTATGGTTTGTTTCCTCTTGAAGTACCCCATGCAGAGACTGGCGAAAAACACTTTCGTTTGAAAGGGGTTGCCAAGCTTCCAAAAAACTTCTAGTTTGCTGAAATATCAGCAAACATTTTTTCACCAAATCTTGATGATACTTGCTGGTAATGATCAGTTCACTAAGCCCTCTTGGCTGCCCAATTTTCACTCTTCTAGGTTCAAGCGTTCGTTTCCAGTAACACTTTGAATTTTTAGGTTTCACTCTGTTTTCTGCTATATAGATATATGTGTTTGAAACTCTAAATCAAACACGGTTTGTGCTAGCTCCTTGAAACTTGACAAATTGAAGTAGTTCTAAGTTCTATCTCTATGGTTTGTTTCCTCTTGAATTATTCCATGCAGATACTGGCGAAAAACACTTTCGTTTGAAAGGGGTTGCCAAGCTTCCAAAAAACTTCTAGTTTGCTGAAATCTCAGCAAACATTTTTTCACCAAATCTTGATGATACTTGGTGGTAATGATCAGTTCAATAAGCCCACTTGGCTGCCCAATTTTCACTCTTCTAGGTTCAAGCGTTCGTTTCCAGTAACACTTTGAATTTTCAGGTTTCACTCTGTTTTCTGCTATATAGATAGATGTGTTTGAAACTCTAAATCAAACACGGTTTGTGCTAGCTCCTTGAAACTTGACCAAATAAAGTAGTTCTAAGTTCTATCTCTATGGTTTGTTTCCTCTTGAAGTACCCATGCAGAGACTGGCGAAAAACACTTTGGTTTGAAAGGGGTTGCCAAGCTTCCAAAAAACTACTAGTTTGCTGAAATCTCAGCAAACATTTTTTCAGCAAATCTTGGTGATACTTGGTGGTAATGATCAGTTCACTAATCCCACTTGGTTCCCCAATTTTTATTCTTCTAGGTTGAAGCATTCGTTTCCAGTAACAGTTTGAATTTTTAGGTTTCACTCTGTTTTCTCCTACATAGATAGCTGTGTTTGGAATTCTAAATCAAACACGTTTTGTGCTAGCTCCATGAAACTTGACCAAATGAAGTAGTTCTATGTTCTATCTCTATGGTTTGTTTCCTCTTGAAGTACCCCATGCAGAGACTGGCGAAAAACACTTTAGTTTGAAAGTGGTTGCCAAGCTTCCAAAAAACTACTAGTTTGCTGTAATCTCAGCAAACATTTTTCACCAAATCTTGATGATACTTGGTGGTAATGATCAGTACTCTAAGCCCACTTGGCTGCCCAATTTTTATTCTTCTACGTTGAAGCATTTGTTTCAAGTAACAGTTTGAATTTTCAGGTTTCACTCTGTTTTCTTCTACATAGATAGCTGTGTTTGGAATTCTAAATCAAACACCGTTTGTGCTAGCTCCTTGAAACTTGACCAAATGAAGTAGTTCTAAGTTCTATCTCTATGGTTTGTTTCCTCTTGAAGTACCCCATGCAGAGACTGGCGAAAAGCACTTTCGTTTGAAAGGGTTGCCAAATTTCCAAAAAACTACTTGTTTGCTGAAATCTCAGCAAACATTTTTTCACCAAAACTTGATGATACTTTTTGGTAATGATCAGTTCAATAAGCCCACTTGGCTGCCCAATTTTCACTCTTCCAGGTCAAGCGTTCGTTTCCAGTAACACTTTGAATTTTCAGGTTTCACTCTGTTTTCTCCTACATAGGTAGCTGTGTTTGAAACTCTAAATCAAACACGGTTTGTGCTAGCTCCTTGAAACTTGACCAAATAAAGTAGTTCTATGTTCTATCTCTATGGTTTTTTCCTCTTGAACTACCCCATGCAGAGACTGGCGAAAAACACTTTGGTTTGAAAGGGGTTGCCGAGCTTCCAAAAAACTACTACTTTGCTGAAATCTCAGCAAACATTTTTTCACCAAATCTTGATGATTACTTGGTGGTAATGATCAGTTCACTAATCCCACTTTGGTTCCCCAATTTTTATTCTTCTAGGTTGAAGCATTCGTTTCCAGTAACAGTTTGAATTTTCAGGTTCACTCGTTTTCTCCTACATAGATAGCTGTGTTGGAATTCTAAATCAAACACCGTTTGTGCTAGCTCCTTGAAACTTGACCAAATGAAGTAGTTCTAAGTTCTATCTCTATCGTTTGTTTCCTCTTGAAGTACCCCATGCAGAGACTGGCGAAAAGCACTTTCGTTTGAAAGGGGTTGCCAAATTTCCAAACAAACTAGTAGTTTGCTGAAATCTCAGCAAACATTTTTTCACCAAATCTTGATGATACTTTGTGGTAATCATCAGTTCACTAAGCCCACTTGGCTGCGCAATTTTCACTCATCTAGTTCAAGCGTTCGTTTCCAGTACACTTTGAATTTTTAGGTTTCACTCTGTTTTCTCCTACATAGATAGCTGTGTTTGAATTCTAAATCAAACACGGTTTGTGCTAGCTCCTTGAAACTTGACCAAATGAAGTAGTTCTAAGTTCTATCTCTATGGTTTGTTTCCTCTTGAAGTACCCCATGCAGAGACTGGCGAAAACACTTTCGTTTGAAAGGGCTTGCCAAGCTTCCAAAAAACTTCTAGTTTGCTGAAATCTCAGCAAACATTTTTTTCACCAAATCTTGATGATACTTGCTGGTAATGATCAGTTCACTAAGCGCTCTTGGCTGCCCAATTTTCACTCTTCTAGGTTCAAGCGTTCGTTTCCAGTAACACTTTGAATTTTAGGTTTCACTCTGTTTTCTGCTATATAGATAGATGTGTTTGAAACTCTAAATCAAACACGGTTTGTGCTAGCTTCTTGAAACTTGACCAAATGAAGTAGTCTAAGTTCTATCCCTATGGTTTTGTTTCCTCTTGGAAGTATTCCCATGCAGAGACTGGCAAAAACATTTTCGTTTGAAAGGGGTTGCCAACCTTCCAAAAAACTACTAGTTTGCGGAAATCTCAGCAAACATTTTTTCTCCAAAACTTGATGATACTTGGTGGTTATGATCAGTTCACTAAGCCCACTTGGCTGCCCCAATTTTCACTCTTCTAAGTTCAAGCGTTCGTTTCCAGTAACACTTTGAATTTTTAGGTTTCACTCTGTTTTCTGCTATATAGATAGATGTGTTTGAAACTCTAAATCAAACACGGTTTGTGCTAGCTCCTTGAAACTTGACCAAATAAAAGTAAGTTCTAAGTTCATTCTCTATGGTTTGTTTCCTCTTGAAGTACCCCATGCAGAGACTGGCGAAAAACACTTTCGTTTGAAAGGGGTTGCAAGCTTCCAAAAAACTACTACTTTGCTGAATATCAGCAAACATTTTTTTACCAAATCTTGATGATACTTGGTGGTAATGATCAGTTCCCTAATCCCACTTGGCTGCAAAATTTTTATTCTTCTAGGTTTAAGCATTCGTTTCCAGTAACAGTTTGAATTTCTAGGTTTCACTCTGTTTTCCTCCTACATAGATAGCTGTGTTTGGAATTCTAAATCAAACACGGGTTTGTGCTAGCTCTTGAAACTTGACCAAATGAAGTAGTTCTAGTTGTATCTCTATGGTTTGTTTCCTCTTGAAGTACCCCATGCAGAGATTGGCGAAAAGCACTTTCGTTTGAAAGGGGTTGCCAAGCTTCCAAAAACTACTAGTTTGCTGAAATCTCAGCAAACATTTTTTCAACCAAATCTTGATGATACTTGGTGGTAATGATCAGTTCACTAAGCACTCTTCCCTGCCCAATTTTTCACTCTTCTAGGTTCAAGCGTGTCGTTCCAGTAACACTTTGAATTTTTAGGTTTCACTCTGTTTTCCTCCTACATAGATAGCTGTTTTGAATTCTAAATTAAACACGGTTTGTGCTAGCTCCTTGAAACTTGACAAAATGAAGTAGTTCTAAGTTCTATCTCTATGGTTTGTTTCCTCTTGTATTATTCATGCAGATACTGGCGAAAAACACTTTCGTTTGAAAGGGGTTGCCAAGCTTCCAAAAAACTACTAGTTTGCTGAAATCTCAGCAAAACATTTTTTCACCAAATCTTGATGATACTTGGTGGTAATGATCAGTTCAATAAGCCCACTTGGCTGCCCCAATTTTCACTCTTCTAGGTTCAAGCGTTCGTTTCCAGTAACACTTTGAATTTTCAGGTTTCACTCCGTTTTCTGCTATATCGATAGATGTGTTTGAACCTAAATCAAACACGGTTTGTGCTAGCTCCTTGAAACTTGACCAATTATAAGTAGTTCTAAGTTCTATCTCTATGGTTTGTTTCCATCTTGAAGTACCCCATGCAGAGACTGGCGAAAAACACTTTCGTTTGAAGGGGTTGCCAAGCTTCCAAAAAACTACTAGTTTGCTGAAATCTCAGCAAAACATTTTTTCACCAAATCATGATGATACTTGGTGTAATGATGAGTTCACTATCCCACTTGGTGCCCAATTTTTATTCTTCTACGTTGAAGCATTTGGTTTCCAGTAACAGTTTGAATTTCAGGTTTCACCTTTTTCTCCTACATAGATAGCTGTGTTTGGATTCTAAATCAAACACCGTTGTGCTAGCTCCTTGAACTTGACCAAATGAAGTAGTTCTAAGTTCTATCTCTATGGTTTGTTTCCCTCTTGAAGTACCCCATGCAGAGACTGGCGAAAAGCACTTTCGTTTGAAAGGGGTTGCCAAATTTCCAAAAAACTACATAGTTTGCTGAAATCTCAGCAAACATTTTTTTCACCAAATCTTGATGATACTTGGTGGTAATCATCAGTTCACTAAGCCCACTTGGCTGCCCAATTTTCCCTCATCTAGGTTCAAGCGTTCGTTTCCAGTACACTTTGAATTTTTAGGTTTCACTCTGTTTTCTCCTACATAGATAGCTGTGTTTGGAATTCTAAATCAAACACGGTTTGTGCTAGCTCCTTGAAACTTGACCAAATGAAGTAGTTCTAAGTTCTATCTCTATGGTTTGTTTTCTCTTGAAGTATCCCATGCAGAGACTGGCGAAAAGCACTTTCGTTTGAAAGGGGTTGCCAAGCTTCCAAAAAACTACTAGTTTGCTGAAATCTCAGCAAACATTTTTTCACCAAAACTTGATGATACTTGGTGGTTATGATCAGTTCACTAAGCCCACTTGGCTGCCCAATTTTCACTCTTCTAAGTTCAAGCGTTCGTTTCCAGTAACACTTTGAATTTTTAGGTTTCACTCTGTTTTCTCCTACATAGATAGCTGTGTTTGGAATTCTAAATTAAACACGGTTTGTGCTAGCTCCTTGAAACATGACAAAATGAAGTAGTTCTAAGTTCTATCTCTATGGTTTGTTTCCTCTTGAAGTACCCCGTGCAGAGACTGGCGAAAAACACTTTCGTTTGAAAGGGGTTGCCAAGCTTCCAAAAAACTACTAGTTTGCTGAAATCTCAGCAAACATTTTTTCACCAAATCTTGATGATACTTGGTGGTAATGATCAGTTCACTAATCCAACTTGGCTCCCCAATTTTTATTCTTCTAGGTTGAAGCATTCGTTTCAAGTAACACTTTGAATTTTTAGGTATCACTCTGTTTTCTCCTACATAGATAGCTGTGTTTGGTATTCTAAATCAAACACGGTTTGTGCTAGCTCCTTGAAACTGGACCATGTGAAGTAGTTCTAAGTTCTATCTCTATGGTTTGTTTCCTCTTGAAGTACCCCATGCAGAGACTGGCGAAAAACACTTCCTTTGAAAGGGGTTGCCAAGCTTCCAAAAAACTACTAGTTTGCTGAAATCTCAGCAAACATTTTTTCACCAAATCATGATGATACTTGGTGGTAATGATCCGTTCAATAAGCCCACTTGGCTGCCAAATTTTATTCTTCTAGGTTGAAGCATTCGTTTCCAGTAACAGTTTGAATTTTTAGGTTTCACTCTGTTTTCACCTACATAGATACCTGTGTTTGGAATTCTAAATCAAACACGGTTTGTGCTAGCTCCTTGAAACTTGACCAAATGAAGTAGTTCTAAGTTCTATCTCTATGGTTTGTTTCCTCTTGAAGTACCCCATGCAGAGACTGGCGAAAAGCACTTTCGTTTGAAAGGGTTGCCAAGCTTCCAAAAAACAACTAGTTTGCTGAAATCTCAGCAAATATTTTTTCACCAAAATTGATGATACTTGGTGGTAATGATCAGTTCACTAAGCACTGTTGGCTGCCCAATTTTCACTCTTCTTGGTTCAAGCGTTCGTTTCCAGTAACACTTTGAATTTTTAGGTTTCACTCTGTTTTCTCCTACATAGATAGCTGTGTTTGGAATTCTAAATTAAACACGGTTTGTGCTGGCTCCTTGAAACTTGACAAAATGAAGTAGTTCTAAGTTCTATCTCTATGGTTTGTTTCCTCTTGAAGTATCCCATGCAGAGACTGGCGAAAAACACTCTCTTTTGAAAGGGGTTGCCAAGCTTCCAAAAAACTACTAGTTTGCTGAAATCTCAGCAAACATTTTTTCACCAAATCATGATGATACTTGGTGGTAATTATCAGTTCAATAAGCCCACTTGGCTGCCCAATTTTCACTCTTCTAGGTTCAAGCATTCGTTTCCAGTAACACTTTGAATTTTTAGGTTTCACTCTGTTTTCGGCTATATAGATAGATGTGTTTGAAACTCTAAATCAAACACGGTTTGTGCTAGCTCCTTGAAACTTGACCAAATAAAGTAGTTCTAAGTTCTATCTCTATGGTTTGTTTCCTCTTGAAGTACCCATGCAGAGACTGGCGAAAAGCACTTTCGTTTGAAAGGGGTTGCCAAGCTTCCAAAAAACTACTAGTTTGCTGAAATCTCAGCAAACATTTTTTCACCAAATCTTGGTGATACTTGGTGGTAATGATCAGTTCTCTAAGCACTCTTGGCTGCCCAATTTTCACTCTTCTTGGTTCAAGCGTTTTTTTCCAGTAACACTTTTAATTTTTAGGTTTCACTCTGTTTTCTCCTACATGGATAGCTGTCTTTGGAATTCTAAATTAAACACGGTTTGTGCTAGCTCCTTGAAACATGACAAAATGAAATAGTTCTAAGTTCTATCTCTATGGTTTGTTTCCTCTTGAAGTACCCCGTGCAGAGACTGGCGAAAAACACTTTCGTTTGAAAGGGGTTGCCAAGCTTCCAAAAAACTACTAGTTTGCTGAAATCTCAGCAAACATTTTTTCACCAAATCTTGATGATACTTGGTGGTAATGATCAGTTCACTAATCCCACTTGGCTCCCCAATTTTTATTCTTCTAAGTTGAAGCATTCGTTTCAAGTAACACTGTGAATTTTTAGGTATCACTCTGTTTTCTCCTACATAGATACATGTGTTTGGTATTCTAAATCAAACACGGATTGTGCTAGCTCCTTGAAACTGGACCATATGAAGTAGTTCTAAGTTCTATCTCTATGGTTTGTTTCCTCTTGAAGTACCCCATGCAGAGACTGGCGAAAAACACTTTCGTTTGAAAGGGGTTGCCAAGCTTCCAAAAAACTACTATTTTGCTGAAATCTCAGCAAACATTTTTTAACCAAATCTCGATGATACTTGGTGGTAATGATCAATTCAATAAGCCCACTTGGCTGCCCAATTTTCACTCTTTGGTTCAAGCGTTCGTTTCCAGTAACACTTTGAAATTTTAGTTTTCACTCTGTTTTCTCCTACATAGATAGCTGTGTTTGGAATTCTAAATCAAACACGGTTTTTTGCTAGCTCCTTGAAACTTGACAAAATGAAGTAGTTCTAAGTTCTATCTCTATGGTTTGTTTCCTCTTGAAGTACCCCATGCAGAGACTAGCGAAAAACACTTTCGTTTGAAAGGGGTTGCCAAGCTTCCAAAAAACTACTAGTTTGCTGAAATCTCAGCAAAAATTTTTTCACCAAATCTTGATGATACTTGGTGGTAATGATCAGTTCACTAAGCCCACTTGGCTGCCCAATTTTCACTCTTATAGTTTAAAGCATTCGTTTCCAGTAACACTTTGAAATTTTAGGTTTCACTCTGTTTTCTGCTACATAGATAGATGTGTTTGAAACTCTAAATCAAACACGGATTGTGCTAGCTCCTTGAAACTTGACCAAATGTAGTAGTTCTAAGTTCTATCTCTATGGTTTGTTTCCTCTTGAAGTACCCCATGCAGAGACTGGCAAAAAACACTTTCGTTTGAAAGGGGTTGCCAAGCTTCCAAAAAACTTCTAGTTTGCTGAAATCTCAGCAAACATTTTTTCACCAAATCTTGATGATACATGCTGGTAATGATCAGTTCACTAAGCCCTCTTGGCTGCCCAATTTTCACTCTTCTAGGTTCAAGCGTTCGTTTCCAGTTACACTTTGAATTTTTAGGTTTCACTCTGTTTTCTGCTATATAGATAGATGTGTTTGAAACTCTAAATCAAACACGGTTTGTGCTAGCTCCCTGAAACTTGACCAAATGAAGTAGTTCTAAGTTCTATCTCTATGGTTTGTTTCCTCTTGAAGTATCCCATGCAGAGACTGGCGAAAAACACTTTCGTTTCAAAGGAGTTGCCAAGCTTCCAAAAAACTACTAGTTTGCTGAAATCTCAGCAAACATTTTTTCACCAAATCTTGATGATACTTGGTGGTAATGATCAGTTCAATAAGCCCACTTGGCTGCCCAATTTTCACTCTTCTAGGTTCAAGCATTCGTTTCCAGTAACACTTTGAATTTTTAGGTTTCACTCTGTTTTCTGCTATATAGATAGATGTGTTTGAAACTCTAAATCAAACACGGTTTGTGCTAGCTCCTTGAAACTTGACCAAATGAAGTAGTTCTAAGTTCTATCTCTATGGTTTGTTTCCTCTTGAAGTACCCCATGCAGAGACTGGCGAAAAACACTTTGGTTTGAAAGAAGTTGCCAAGCTTCCAAAAAACTACTACTTTGATGAAATCTCAGCAAACATTTTTTCACCAAATCTTGATGATACTTGGTGGTAATGATCAGTTCTCGAATCCCACTTGGCTGCAAAATTTTTATTCTTCTAGGTTGAAGCATTCGTTTCCAGTAACAGTTTGAATTTTTAGGTTTCACTCTGTTTTCTCCTACATAGATAGCTGTGTTTGGAATTCTAAATCAAACACGGTTTGTGCTAGCTCCTTGAAACTGGACCATATGAAGTAGTTCTAAGTTCTATCTCGATGGTTTGTTTCCTCTTGAAGTACCCCATGCAGAGACTGGCGAAAAACACTTTCGTTGAAAGGGGTTGCCAAGCTTCCAAAAAACTACTAGTTTGCTGAAATCTCAGCAAACATTTTTTCACCAAATCTCGATGATACATGGTGGTAATGATCAGTTCAATAAGCCCACTTGGCTGCCCAATTTTCACTCTTCTAGGTTCAAGCGTTCGTTTCCAGTAACACTTTGAATTTTTAGGTTTCACTCTGTTTTCTCCTACATAGATAGCTGTGTTTGGAATTCTAAATCAAACACGGTTTTTTGCTAGCTCCTTGAAACTTGACAAAATGAAGTAGTTCTAAGTTCTATCTCTACGGTTTGTTTCCTCTTGAAGTACCCCATGCAGAGACTGGCGAAAAACACTTTCGTTTGAAAGGGGTTGCCAAGCTTCCAAAAAACTTCTAGTTTGCTGAAATCTCAGCAAACATTTTTTCACCAAATCTTGATGATACTTGCTGGTAATGATCAGTTCACTAAGCCCTCTTGGCTGCCCAATTTTCACTCTTCTAGGTTCAAGCGTTCGTTTCCAGTAACACTTTGAATTTTTAGGTTTCACTCTGTTTTCTGCTATATAGATAGATGTGTTTGAAACTCTAAATCAAACGCGGTTTGTGCTAGCTCCTTGAAACTTGACCAAATGAAGTAGTTCTAAGTTCTATCTCTATGGTTTGTTTCCTCTTGAAGTATCCCATGCAGAGACTGGCGAAAACACTTTTGTTTGAAAGGGTTTGCCAAGATTCCAAAAACTACGAGGTTGCTGAAATCTCAGCAAACATTTTTTCACCAAATCTTGATGATACTTGGTGGTAATGATCAGTTCAATAAGCCCACTTGTCTGCCCAATTTTCACTCTTCTAGGTTCAAGCGTTCGTTTCCAGTAACACTTTGAATTTTTAGGTTTCACTCTGTTTTCTCCTATATAGATAGATGTGTTTGAAACTCTAAATCAAACACGGTTTGTGCTAGCTCCTTGAAACTTGACCAAATAAAGTAGTTCTAAGTTCTATCTCTATGGTTTGTTTCCTCTTGAAGTACCCCATGCAGAGACTGGAGAAAAACACTTTGGTTTGAAAGAAGTTGCCAAGATTCCAAAAACTACTACTTTGCTGAAATCTCAAAACATTTTTTCACCAAATCTTGATAATACTTGGTGGTAATGATCAGTTCCCTAATCCCACTTGGCTGCAAAAATTTTATTCTTCTATGTTGAAGCATTCGTTTCCAGTAACAGTTTGAATTTTTAGGTTTCACTCTGTTTTCTCCTACATAGATAGCTGGGTTTGGAATTCTAAATCAAACACGGTTTGTGCTAGCTCCTTGAAACTTGCCGAATGAAGTAGTTCTAAGTTCTATCTCTATGGTTTGTTTCCTCTTGAAGTACCCCATGCAGAGACTGGCAAAAAACACTTTCGTTTGAAGGGGGTTGCCAAGCTTCAAAAAACTACTAGTTTGCTGAAATCTCAGCAAAAATTTTTTCACCAAATCTTGATGATACTTGGTGGTAATGATCAGTTCACTAATCCCACTTGGCTCCCCAATTTTTATTCTTCTAGGTTGAAGCATTCGTTTCCAGTAACAGTTTGAATTTTTAGGTTTCACTCTGTTTTCTCCTACATAGATGGCTGTGTTTGGAATTCAAAATCAAACACGGTTTTTTGCTAGCTCCTTGAAACTTGACAAAATGTAGTAGTTCTAAGTTCTATCTCTATGGTTTGTTTCCTCTTGAAGTACCCCATGCAGAGACTGGCAAAAAACATTTTCGTTTGAAAGGGGTTGCCAAGCTTCCAAAAAACTTCTAGTTTGCTGAAATCACAGCAAACATTTTTTCACCAAATCTTGATGATACTTGGTGGTTATGATCAGTTCACTAAGCCCACTTGTCTGCCCAATTTTCACTCTTCTAAGTTCAAGCGTTCGTTTCCAGTAACACTTTGAATTTTTAGGTTTCACTCTGTTTTCTGCAATATAGATAGATGTGTTTGAAACACTAAATCAAACACGGTTTGTGCTAGCTCCCTGAAACTTGACCAAATGAAGTAGTTCTAAGTTCTATCTCTATGGTTTGTTTCCTCTTAAAGTATCCCATGCAGAGACTGGCGAAAAACACTTTCGTTTGAAAGGGGTTGCCAAGCTTCCAAAAAACTACGAGTTTCCTGAAATCTCAGCAAACATTTTTTCACCAAATCTTGATGATACTTGGTGGTAATGATCAGTTCAATAAGCCCACTTGGCTCCCCAATTTTTATTCTTCTAGGTTGAAGCATTCGTTTCCAGTAACAGTTTGAATTTTTAGGTTTCACTCTGTTTTCTCCTACATAGATGGCTGTGTTTGGAATTCAAAATCAAACACGGTTTTTTGCTAGCTCCTTGAAACTTGACAAAATGAAGTAGTTCTAAGTTCTATCTCTATGGTTTGTTTCCACTTGAAGTACCCCATGCAGAGACTGGCGAAAAACACTTTCGTTTGAAAGGGGTTGCCAAGCTTCCAAAAAACTACTAGTTTGCTGAAATCTCAGCAAAAATTTTTTCACCAAATCTTGATGATACTTGGTGGTAATGATCAGTTCACTAAGCCCACTTGGCTGCCCAATTTTCACTCTTCTAGTTTCAAGCATTCGTTTCCAGTAACACTTTGAAATTTTAGGTTTCACTCTGTTTTCTGCTACATAGATAGATGTGTTTGAAACTCTAAATGAAACACGGTTTGTGCTAGCTCCTTGAAACTTGACCAAATGTAGTAGTTCTAAGTTCTATCTCTATGGTTTGTTTCCTCTTGAAGTACCCCATGCAGAGACTGGCAAAAAACATTTTCGTTTGAAAGGGGTTGCCAAGCTTCCAAAAAACTTCTAGTTTGCTGAAATCACAGCAAACATTTTTTCACCAAATCTTGATGATACTTGGTGGTTATGATCAGTTCACTAAGCCCACTTGTCTGCCCAATTTTCACTCTTCTAAGTTCAAGCGTTCGTTTCCAGTAACACTTTGAATTTTTAGGTTTCACTCTGTTTTCTTCAATATAGATAGATGTGTTTGAAACACTAAATCAAACACGGTTTGTGCTAGCTCCCTGAAACTTGACCAAATGAAGTAGTTCTAAGTTCTATCTCTATGGTTTGTTTCCTCTTAAAGTATCCCATGCAGAGACTGGCGAAAAACACTTTCGTTTGAAAGGGGTTGCCAAGCTTCCAAAAAACTACGAGTTTCCTGAAATCTCAGCAAACATTTTTTCACCAAATCTTGATGATACTTGGTGGTAATGATCAGTTCAATAAGCCCACTTGGCTTCCCAATTTTCACTCTTCTAGGTTCAAGCGTTCGTTTCCAGTAACACTTTGAATTTTTAGGTTTCACTCTGTTTTCTGCTATATAGATAGATGTGTTTGAAACTCTAAATCAAACACGGTTTGTCCTAGCTTCTTGAAACTTGACCAAATGAAGTAGTTCTAAGTTCTATCTCTATCGTTTGTTTCTTCTTGAAGTATCCCATGCAGAGACTGGTGAAAAACACTTTCGTTTGAAAGGGGTTGCCAAGCTTCCAAAAAACTACTAGTTTGCTGAAATCTCAGCAAAGATTTTTTCACCAAATCTTGATGATACTTGCTGGTTATGATCAGTTCACTAAGCCCACTTGGCTGCCCAATTTTCACTCTTCTAAGTTCAAGCATTCGTTTCCAGTAACACTTTGAATTTTTAGGTTTCACTCTGTTCTCTGCTATAGAGATAGATGTGTTTGAAACTCTAAATCAAACACGGTTTGTGCTAGCTCTTTGAAACTTGATAAAGTAGTTCTAAGTTCTATCTCTATGGTTTGTTTCCTCTTGATGTAGCCCATGCAGAGACTGGTGAAAAACACTTTGGTTTGAAAGAAGTTGCCAAGCTTCCATAAAACTACTACTTTGCTGAAATCTCAGCAAACATTTTTTCACCAAATCTTGATGTTACTTGGTGGTAATGATCAGTTCCCTAATCCCACTTGGCTGCAAAATTTTTATTCTTCTAGGTTGAAGCATTCGTTTCCAGTAACAGTTTGAATTTTTAGGTTTCACTCTGTTTTCTCCTACATAGATAGCTGTGTTTGGAATTCTAAATCAAACACGGTTTGTGCTAGCTCCTTGAAAATTGACCAAATGAAGTAGTTCTAAGTTCTATCTCTATGGTTTGTTTCCTCTTGAAGTACCCCATGCAGAGCCTGGCGAAAAACACTTTCGTTTGAAAGGGGTTGCCAAGCTTCCAAAAAACTACTAGTTTGCTGAAATCTCAGCAAACATTTTTTCACCAAATCTTGATGATACTTGGTGGTAATGATCAGTTCACTAATCCCACTTGGCTCCCCAATTTTTATTCTTCTAGGTTGAAGCATTCGTTTCCAGTAACAGTTTGAATTTTTAGGTTTCACTCTGTTTTCTCCTACATAGATAGCTGTGTTTGGAATTCTAAATCAAACACGGTTTGTGCTAGCTCCTTGAAACTTGACCAAATGAAGTAATTCTAAGTTTTATCTCTATGGTTTGTTTCCTCTTGAAGTACCCCATGCAGAGACTGGCGAAAAGCACTTTCGTTTGAAAGGGGTTGCCAAGCTTCAAAAAACTACTAGTTTGCTGAAATCTCAGCAAACATTTTTTCACCAAAACTTGATGATACTTGGTGGTAATGATCAGTTTACTAAGCACTCTTGGCTGCCCAATTTTCACTCTTCTAGGTTCAAGCGTTCGTTTCTAGTAACACTTTGAATTTTTAGGTTTCACTCTGTTTTCTCCTACATAGATAGCTGTGTTTGGAATACTAAATCAAACACGGTTTGTGCTAGCTCCTTGAAACTTGACCAAATGAAGTAGTTCTAAGTTCTATCTCTATGGTTTGTTTCCTCTTGAATTATCCCATGCAGAGACTGGCGAAAAACACTTTCGTTTGAAAGGGGTTGCCAAGCTTCCAAAAAACTACTAGTTTGCTGAAATCTCAGCAAACCTTTTTTCACCAAATCTTGAAGATACTTGGTGGTAATGATCCGTTCAATAAGCCCACTTGGCTGCCCAATTTTCACTCTTCTAGGTTCAAGCGTTCGTTTCCAGTAACACTTTGAATTTTTAGGTTTCACTCTGTTTTCTGCTATAAATACATGTGTTTGAAACTCTAAATCAAACACGGTTTGTGCTAGCTCCTTGAAACTTGACCAAATGAAGTAGTTCTAAGTTCTATCTCTACAGTTTGTTTCCTCTTGAAGTACCCCATGCAGAGACTGGCGAAAAACACTTTCGTTTGAAAGGGGTTGCCAAGCTTCCAAAAAACTACTAATTTGCTGAAATCTCAGCAAACATTTTTTCACAAAATCTTGATGATACTTGGTGGTAATGATCAGTTCCCTAATCCCACTTGGCTGCAAAATTTTTATTCTTCTTGGTTGAAGCATTCGTTTCCAGTAACAGTTTGAAATTTTAGGTTTCACTCTGTTTTCTCCTACATAGATAGCTGTGTTTGGAATTCTAAATCAAACACGGTTTGTGCTAGCTCCTTGAAACTTGACCAAATGAAGTAGTTCTAAGTTCTATCTCTATGGTTTGTTTCCTCTTGAAGTACCCCATGCAGAGACTGGCGAAAAACATTTTCGTTTGAAAGGGGTTGCCAAGCTTCAGAAAAACTACCAGTTTGCTGAAATCTCAGCAAACATTTTTTCACCAAAACTTGATGATACTTGGAGGTAATGATCAGTTCACTAATCCCACTTGGCTGCCCAATTTTTATCTTCTAGGTTGAAGAATTCGTTTCCAGTAACAGTTTGAATTTTTAGGTTTCACTCTGTTTTATCCTACATAGATAGCTGTGTTTGGAATTCTAAAACAAACACGGTTTGTGCTAGCTCCTTGAAACTTGACCAAATGACGTAGTTCTAAGTTCTATCTCTATGGTTTATTTTCTGTTGAAGTACCCCATGCAGAGCCTGGCGAAAAACACTTTCGTTTGAAAGGGGTTGTCAAGCTTCCAAAAAACTACTAGTTTGCTGAAATCTCAGCAAACATTTTTTCACCAAATCTTGATGATACTTGGTGGTAATGATCAGTTCAATAATCCCACTTGACCGCCCAATTTTTATTCTTCTAGGTTGAAGCATTCGTTTCCAGTAACAGTTTGAATTTTTAGGTTTCACTCTGTTTTCTCCAACATAGATAGCTGTGTTTGGAATTCTAAAACAAACACGGTTTGTGCTAGCTCCTTGAAACTTGACCAAATGAAGTAGTTCTAAGTTCTATCTCTATGGTTTGTTTCCTCTTGAAGTACGCCATGCAGAGACTGGCGAAAAACACTTTCGTTTGAAAGAAGTTGCCAAGCTTCCAAAAAACTACTAATTTGCTGAAATCTCAGCAAACATTTTTTCACCAAATCTTGATGATACTGGGTGGTAATGATCAGTTCACTAAGCCCTCTTGGCTGCCCAATTTTCACTCTTCTAGGTTCAAGCGTTCGTTTCCAGTAACACTTTGAATTTTTAGTTTTCACTCTGTTTTCTGCTATAAAGATAGATGTGTTTGAAACTCTAAATCAAACACGGTTTGTGCCAGCTCCTTGAAACTTGACCAAATGAAGTAGTTCTAAGTTCTATCTCTATGGTTTGTTTCCTCTTGAAGTACCCCATGCAGAGACTGGCGAAAAACACTTTCGTTTGAAAGGGGTTGCAAAGCTTCCAAAAAACTACTAGTTTGCTGAAATCTCAGCAAACATTTTTCACCAAATCTTGATGATACTTGGTGGTAATGATCAGTTCCCTAATCCCACTTGGCTGCCCAGTTTTTACTCTTCTACGTTGAAGATTTGTTTCCAGTAACAGTTTGAATTTTTAGGTTTCACTCTGTTTTCTCCTACATAGATAGCTGTGTTTGGAATTCTAAATCAAACACCATTTGTGCTAGCTCCTTGAAACTTGACCAAATGAAGTAGTTCTAAGTTCTATCTCTATGGTTTGTTTCCTCTTGAAGTACCCCATGCAGAGACTGGCGAAAAGCACTTTCGTTTGAAAGGGGTTGCCAAATTTCCAAAAAACTACGAGTTTGCTGAAATCTCAGCTAATATTTTTTCACCAAATCTTGTTGATACTTGGTGGTAATCATCAGTTCACTAAGCCCACTTGTCTGCCCAATTTTCACTCTTCTAGGTTCAAGCGTTCATTTTTAGTAACACTTTGAATTTTTAGTTTTCACTCTGTTTTCTCCTATATAGATAGCTGTGTTTTTAATTCTAAATCAAACACGGTTTGTGCTAGCTCCTTGAAACTTGACCAAATGAAGTAGTTCTAAGTTCTATCTCTATGGTTTGTTTCCTCTTGAATTACCCCATGCAGAGACTGGCGAAAAGCACTTTCGTTTGAAAGGGGTTGCCAAGCTTCCAAAAAACTACAAGTTTGCTGAAATCTGAGCAAACATTTTTTCACCAAATCTTGATGATACTTGGTGGTTATGATCAGTTCACTAAGCCCACTTGGCTGCCCAATTTTCACTCTTCTAAGTTCAAGCGTTCGTTTCCAGTAACACTTTGAATTTTTAGGTTTCACTCTGTTTTCTGCTAAATAGATAGATGTGTTTGAAACTCTAAATCAAACACGATTTGTGCTAGCTCCTTGAAACTTGACCAAATGAAGTTGTTCTAAGTTCTATCTCTATGGTTTGTTTCCTCTTGAAGTATCCCATGCAGAGACTTGCGAAAAACACTTTCGTTTGAAAGGGGTTTCCAAGCTTCCAAAAAAGTACTAGTTTGCTGAAATCTCATCAAACATTTTTCACCAAATCTTGATGATACTTGGTGGTAATGATCAGTTCACTAATCCCACTTGGCTGCCCAATTTTTATTCTTCTAGGTTGAAGCATTCGTTTCCAGTAACAGTTTGAATTTTTAGGTTTCACTCTGTTTTCTCCTACATAGATAGCTGTGTTTGGAATTCTAAAACAAACACGGTTTGTGCTAGCTCCTTGAAACTTGACCAAATGAAGTAGTTCTAAGTTCTATCTCTATCGTTTGTTTCCTCTTGAAGTACCCCATGCAGAGCTGGCGAGAAAGACTTTCGTTTGAAAGGGGTTGCCAAGCTCCAAAAAACTACTAGTTTGCTGAAATCTCAGCAAACATTTTTTCACCAAATCTTGATGATACTTGGTGGTAATGATCAGTTCACTAATCCCACTTGGCTGCCCAATTTTTATTCTTCTAGGTTGAAGCATTCGTTTCCAGTAACAGTTTGAATTTTAGGTTTCACTCTGTTTTCTCCTACATAGATAGCTGGGTTTGGAATTCTAAATCAAACACGGTTTGTGCTACCTCCTTGAAACTTGACCAAATGAAGTAGTTCTAAGTTCTATCTCTATGGTTTGTTTCCTCTTGAAGTACCGCATGCAGAGCCTGGCGATAAACACTTTCGTTTGAAAGGGGTTGCCAAGCTTCCAAAATAATACTAGTTTGCTGAAATCTCAGCAAACATTTTTTCACCAAATCTTGATGATACTTGGTGGTAATGATCAGTTCACTAATCCCACTTGGCTCCCCAATTTTTATTCTTCTAGGTTGAAGCATTCGTTTCCAGTAACAGTTTGAATTTTTAGGTTTCACTCTGTTTTCTCCTACATAGATAGCTGTGTTTGGAATTCTAAATCAAACACGGTTTGTGCTAGCTCCTTGAAACTTGACCAAATGAAGTAATTCTAAGTTTTATCTCTATGGTTTGTTTCCTCTTGAAGTACCGCATGCAGAGACTGGCGAAAAGCACTTTCGTTTGAAAGGGGTTGCCAAGCTTCAAAAAACTACTAGTTTGCTGAAATCTCAGCAAACATTTTTTCACCAAAACTTGATGATACTTGGTGGTAATGATCAGTTTACTAAGCACTCTTGGCTGCCCAATTTTCACTCTTCTAGGTTCAAGCGTTCGTTTCTAGTAACACTTTGAATTTTTAGGTTTCACTCTGTTTTCTCCTACATAGATAGCTGTGTTTGGAATACTAAATCAAACACGGTTTGTGCTAGCTCCTTGAAACTTGACCAAATGAAGTAGTTCTAAGTTCTATCTCTATGGTTTGTTTCCTCTTGAAGTATCCCATGCAGAGACTGGCGAAAAACACTTTCGTTTGAAAGGGGTTGCCAAGCTTCCAAAAAACTACTAGTTTGCTGAAATCTCAGCAAACCTTTTTTCACCAAATCTTGAAGATACTTGGTGGTAATGATCCGTTCAATAAGCCCACTTGGCTGCCCAATTTTCACTCTTCTAGGTTCAAGCGTTCGTTTCCAGTAACAGTTTGAATTTTTAGGTTTCACTCTGTTTTCTCCTACATAGATAGCTGTGTTTGGAATTCTAAATCAAACACGGTTTGTGCTAGCTCCTTGAAACTTGACCAAATGAAGTAGTTCTAAGTTCTATCTCTATGGTTTGTTTCCTCTTGAAGTACCCCATGCAGAGACTGGCGAAAAACATTTTCGTTTGAAAGGGGTTGCCAAGCTTCAGAAAAACTACCAGTTTGCTGAAATCTCAGCAAACATTTTTTCACCAAAACTTGATGATACTTGGAGGTAATGATCAGTTCACTAATCCCACTTGGCTGCCCAATTTTTATCTTCTAGGTTGAAGAATTCGTTTCCAGTAACAGTTTGAATTTTTAGGTTTCACTCTGTTTTATCCTACATAGATAGCTGTGTTTGGAATTCTAAAACAAACACGGTTTGTGCTAGCTCCTTGAAACTTGACCAAATGACGTAGTTCTAAGTTCTATCTCTATGGTTTATTTTCTGTTGAAGTACCCCATGCAGAGCCTGGCGAAAAACACTTTCGTTTGAAAGGGGTTGTCAAGATTCCAAAAAACTACTAGTTTGCTGAAATCTCAGCAAACATTTTTTCACCAAATCTTGATGATACTTGGTGGTAATGATCAGTTCAATAATCCCACTTGACTGCCCAATTTTTATTCTTCTAGGTTGAAGCATTCGTTTCCAGTAACAGTTTGAATTTTTAGGTTTCACTCTGTTTTCTCCAACATAGATAGCTGTGTTTGGAATTCTAAAACAAACACGGTTTGTGCTAGCTCCTTGAAACTTGACCAAATGAAGTAGTTCTAAGTTCTATCTCTATGGTTTGTTTCCTCTTGAAGTACCCCATGCAGAGACTGGCGAAAAACACTTTCGTTTGAAAGAAGTTGCCAAGCTTCCAAAAAACTACTAATTTGCTGAAATCTCAGCAAACATTTTTTCACCAAATCTTGATGATACTGGGTGGTAATGATCAGTTCACTAAGCCCTCTTGGCTGCCCAATTTTCACTCTTCTAGGTTCAAGCGTTCGTTTCCAGTAACACTTTGAATTTTTAGTTTTCACTCTGTTTTCTGCTATAAAGATAGATGTGTTTGAAACTCTAAATCAAACACGGTTTGTGCCAGCTCCTTGAAACTTGACCAAATGAAGTAGTTCTAAGTTCTATCTCTATGGTTTATTTCCTCTTGAAGTACCCCATGCAGAGACTGGCGAAAAACACTTTCGTTTGAAAGGGGTTGTAAAGCTTCCAAAAAACTACTAGTTTGCTGAAATCTCAGCAAACATTTTTCACCAAATCTTGATGATACTTGGTGGTAATGATCAGTTCCCTAATCCCACTTGGCTGCCCAGTTTTTATTCTTCTACGTTGAAGCATTTGTTTCCAGTAACAGTTTGAATTTTTAGGTTTCACTCTGTTTTCTCCTACATAGATCGCTGTGTTTGGAATTCTAAATCAAACACCATTTGTGCTAGCTCCTTGAAACTTGACCAAATGAAGTAGTTCTAAGTTGTATCTCTATGGTTTGTTTCCTCTTGAAGTACCCCATGCAGAGACTGGCGAAAAGCACTTTCGTTTGAAAGGGGTTGCCAAATTTCCAAAAAACTACGAGTTTGCTGAAATCTCAGCTAATATTTTTTCACCAAATCTTGTTGATACTTGGTGGTAATCATCAGTTCACTAAGCCCACTTGTCTGCCCAATTTTCACTCTTCTAGGTTCAAGCGTTCATTTTTAGTAACACTTTGAATTTTTAGTTTTCACTCTGTTTTCTCCTATATAGATAGCTGTGTTTTTAATTCTAAATCAAACACGGTTTGTGCTAGCTCCTTGAAACTTGACCAAATGAAGTAGTTCTAAGTTCTATCTCTATGGTTTGTTTCCTCTTGAATTACCCCATGCAGAGACTGGCGAAAAGCACTTTCGTTTGAAAGGGGTTGCCAAGCTTCCAAAAAAACTACAAGTTTGCTGAAATCTGAGCAAACATTTTTTCACCGAATCTTGATGATACTTGGTGGTTATGATCAGTTCACTAAGCCCACTTGGCTGCCCAATTTTCACTCTTCTAAGTTCAAGCGTTCGTTTCCAGTAACACTTTGAATTTTTAGGTTTCACTCTGTTTTCTGCTAAATAGATAGATGTGTTTGAAACTCTAAATCAAACACGATTTGTGCTAGCTCCTTGAAACTTGACCAAATGAAGTAGTTCTAAGTTCTATCTCTATGGTTTGTTTCCTCTTGAAGTATCCCATGCAGAGACTTGCGAAAAACACTTTCGTTTGAAAGGGGTTTCCAAGCTTCCAAAAAAGTACTAGTTTGCTGAAATCTCATCAAACATTTTTCACCAAATCTTGATGATACTTGGTGGTAATGATCAGTTCACTAATCCCACTTGGCTGCCCAATTTTTATTCTTCTAGGTTGAAGCATTCGTTTCCAGTAACAGTTTGAATTTTAGGTTTCACTCTGTTTTCTCCTACATAGATAGCTGGGTTTGGAATTCTAAATCAAACACGGTTTGTGCTACCTCCTTGAAACTTGACCAAATGAAGTAGTTCTAAGTTCTATCTCTATGGTTTGTTTCCTCTTGAAGTACCGCATGCAGAGCCTGGCAATAAACACTTTCGTTTGAAAGGGGTTGCCAAGCTTCCAAAATACTACTAGTTTGCTGAAATCTCAGCAAACATTTTTTCACCAAATATTGATGATACTTGGTGGTAATGATCAGTTCACTAATCCCACTTGGCTCCCCAATTTTTATTCTTCTACTTTGAAGCATTCGTTTCAAGTAACACTTTGAATTTTTAGGTATCACTCTGTTTTCTCCTACATAGATAGCTGTGTTTGGAATTCTAAATCAAACACGGTTTGTGCTAGCTCCTTGAAACTGGACCATATGAAGTAGTTCTAAGTTCTATCTCTATGGTTTGTTTCCTCTTGAAGTACCCCATGCAGAGACTGGCGAAAAACACTTTCGTTTGAAAGGGGTTGCCAAGCTTCCAAAAAACTACTAGTTTGCTGAAATCTCAGCAAACATTTTTTCACCAAATCTTGATGATACTTGGTGGTAATGATCAGTTCAATAAGCCCACTTGGCTGCCCAATTTTCACTCTTCTGGTTCAAGCGTTCGTTTCCAGTAACACTTTGAATTTTCAGGTTTCACTCTGTTTTCTCCTACATAGATAGCTGTGTTTGGAATTCTAAATCAAACACGGTTTTTTGCTAGCTCCTTGAAACTTGACCAAATGAAGTAGTTCAAAGTTCTATCTCTATGGTTTGTTTCCTCTTGAAGTACCCCATGCAGAGACTGGCGAAAAACACTTTCGTTTGAAAGGGGTTGCCAAGCTTCCAAAAAACTTCTAGTTTGCTGAAATCTCAGCAAACATTTTTTCACCAAATCTTGATGATACTTGGTGGTAATGATCAGTTCCCTAATCCCACTTGGCTGCAAAATTTTTATTCTTCTAGGTTGAAGCATTCGTTTCCAGTAACAGTTTGAATTTTTAGGTTTTACTCTGTTTTCTCCTACATAGATAGCTGTGTTTGGAATTCTAAATCAAACACGGTTTGTGCTAGCTCCTTGAAAATTGACCAAATGAAGTAGTTCTAAGTTCTATCTCTATGGTTTGTTTCCTCTTGAAGTACCCCATGCAGAGCCTGGCGAAAAACACTTTCGTTTGAAAGGTGTTGCCAAGCTTCCAAAAAACTACTAGTTTGCTGAAATCTCAGCAAACATTTTTTCACCAAATCTTGATGATACTTGGTGGTAATGATCAGTTCACTAATCCCACTTGGCTCCCCAATTTTTATTCTTCTAGGTTGAAGCATTCGTTTCCAGTAACAGTTTGAATTTTTAGGTTTCACTCTGTTTTCTCCTACATAGATAGCTGTGTTTGGAATTCTAAATCAAACACGGTTTGTGCTAGCTCCTTGAAACTTGACCAAATGAAGTAATTCTATGTTCTATCTCTATGGTTTGTTTCCTCTTGAAGTACCCCATGCAGAGACTGGCGAAAAGCACTTTCGTTTGAAAGGGGTTGCCAAGCTTCCAAAAACTACTAGATTGCTGAAATCTCAGCAAACATTTTTTCACCAAAACTTGATGATACTTGGTGGTAATGATCAGTTTACTAAGCACTCTTGGCTGCCCAATTTTCACTCTTCTAGGTTCAAGCGTTAGTTTCTAGTAACACTTTGAATTTTTAGGTTTCACTCTGTTTTCTCCTACATAGATAGCTGTGTTTGGAATACTAAATCAAACACGGTTTGTGCTAGCTACTTGAAACTTGACCAAATGAAGTAGTTCTAAGTTCTATCTCTATGGTTTGTTTCCTCTTGAAGTATCCCATGAAGAGACTGGCGAAAAACACTTTGGTTTGAAAGGGGTTGCCAAGCTTCCAAAAAACTACTAATTTGCTGAAATCCCAGCAAACATTTTTTCACAAAATCTTGATGATACTTGGTGGTAATGATCAGTTCCCTAATCCCACTTGGCTGCAAAATTTTTATTCTTCTTGGTTGAAGCATTCGTTTCCAGTAACAGTTTGAATTTTTAGGTTTCACTCTGTTTTCTCCTACATAGATAGCTGTGTTTGGAATTCTAAATCAAACACGGTTTGTGCTAGCTCCTTGAAACTTGACCAAATGAAGTAGTTCTAAGTTCTATCTCTATGGTTTGTTTCCTCTTGAAGTACCCCATGCAGAGACTGGCGAAAAACATTTTCGTTTAAAAGGGGTTGCCAAGCTTCCAAAAAACTACCAGTTTGCTGAAATCTCAGCAAACATTTTTTCACCAAAACTTGATGATACTTGGAGGTAATGATCAGTTCACTAATCCCACTTGGCTGCCCAATTTTTATCTTCTAGGTTGAAGAATTCGTTTCCAGTAACAGTTTGAATTTTTAGGTTTCACTCTGTTTTATCCTACATAGATAGCTGTGTTTGGAATTCTAAAACAAACACGGTTTGTGCTAGCTCCTTGAAACTTGACCAAATGACGTAGTTCTAAGTTCTGTCTCTATGGTTTATTTTCTGTTGAAGTACCCCATGCAGAGCCTGGCGAAAAACACTTTCGTTTGAAAGGGGTTGTCAAGCTTCCAAAAAACTACTAGTTTGCTGAAATCTCAGCAAACATTTTTTCACCAAATCTTGATGATACTTGGTGGTAATGATCAGTTCAATAATCCCACTTGACTGCCCAATTTTTATTCTTCTAGGTTGAAGCATTCGTTTCCAGTAACAGTTTGAATTTTTAGGTTTCACTCTGTTTTCTCCAACATAGATAGCTGTGTTTGGAATTCTAAAACAAACACGGTTTGTGCTAGCTCCTTGAAACTTGACCAAATGAAGTAGTTCTAAGTTCTATCTCTATGGTTTGTTTCCTCTTGAAGTACCCCATGCAGAGACTGGCGAAAAACACTTTCGTTTGAAAGAAGTTGCCAAGCTTCCAAAAAACTACTAATTTGCTGAAATCTCAGCAAACATTTTTTCACCAAATCTTGATGATACTGGGTGGTAATGATCAGTTCACTAAGCCCTCTTGGCTGCCCAATTTTCACTCTTCTAGGTTCAAGCGTTCGTTTCCAGTAACACTTTGAATTTTTAGTTTTCACTCTGTTTTCTGCTATAAAGATAGATGTGTTTGAAACTCTAAATCAAACACGGTTTGTGCCAGCTCCTTGAAACTTGACCAAATGAAGTAGTTCTAAGTTCTATCTCTATGGTTTGTTTCCTCTTGAAGTACCCCATGCAGAGACTGGCGAAAAACACTTTCGTTTGAAAGGGGTTGCAAAGCTTCCAAAAAACTACTAGTTTGCTGAAATCTCAGCAAACATTTTTCACCAAATCTTGATGATACTTGGTGGTAATGATCAGTTCCCTAATCCCACTTGGCTGCCCAGTTTTTATTCTTCTACGTTGAAGCATTTGTTTCCAGTAACAGTTTGAATTTTTAGGTTTCACTCTGTTTTCTCCTACATAGATAGCTGTGTTTGGAATTCTAAATCAAACACCATTTGTGCTAGCTCCTTGAAACTTGACCAAATGAAGTAGTTCTAAGTTCTATCTCTATGTTTTGTTTCCTCTTGAAGTACCCCATGCAGAGACTGGCGAAAAGCACTTTCGTTTGAAAGGGGTTGCCAAATTTCCAAAAAACTACGAGTTTGCTGAAATCTCAGCTAATATTTTTTCACCAAATCTTGTTGATACTTGGTGGTAATCATCAGTTCACTAAGCCCACTTGTCTGCCCAATTTTCACTCTTCTAGGTTCAAGCGTTCATTTTTAGTAACACTTTGAATTTTTAGTTTTCACTCTGTTTTCTCCTATATAGATAGCTGTGTTTTTAATTCTAAACCAAACACGGTTTGTGCTAGCTCCTTGAAACTTGACCAAATGAAGTAGTTCTAAGTTCTATCTCTATGGTTTGTTTCCTCTTGAATTACCCCATGCAGAGACTGGCGAAAAGCACTTTCGTTTGAAAGGGGTTGCCAAGCTAGCAAAAAACTACAAGTTTGCTGAAATCTGAGCAAACATTTTTTCACCAAATCTTGATGATACTTGGTGGTTATGATCAGTTCACTAAGCCCACTTGGCTGCCCAATTTTCACTCTTCTAAGTTCAAGCGTTCGTTTCCAGTAACACTTTGAATTTTTAGGTTTCACTCTGTTTTCTGCTAAATAGATAGATGTGTTTGAAACTCTAAATCAAACACGATTTGTGCTAGCTCCTTGAAACTTGACCAAATGAAGTAGTTCTAAGTTCTATCTCTATGGTTTGTTTCCTCTTGAAGTATCCCATGCAGAGACTTGCGAAAAACACTTTCGTTTGAAAGGGGTTTCCAAGCTTCCAAAAAAGTACTATTTTGCTGAAATCTCATCAAACATTTTTCACCACATCTTGATGATACTTGGTGGTAATGATCAGTTCACTAATCCCACTTGGCTGCCCAATTTTTATTCTTCTAGGTTGAAGCATTCGTTTCCAGTAACAGTTTGAATTTTTAGGTTTCACTCTGTTTTCTCCTACATAGATAGCTGTGTTTGGAATTCTAAAACAAACACGGTTTGTGCTAGCTCCTTGAAACTTGACCAAATGAAGTAGTTCTAAGTTCTATCTCTATCGTTTGTTTCCTCTTGAAGTACCCCATGCAGAGCTGGCGAGAAAGACTTTCGTTTGAAAGGGGTTGCCAAGCTCCAAAAAACTACTAGTTTGCTGAAATCTCAGCAAACATTTTTTCACCAAATCTTGATGATACTTGGTGGTAATGATCAGTTCACTAATCCCACTTGGCTGCCCAATTTTTATTCTTCTAGGTTGAAGCATTCGTTTCCAGTAACAGTTTGAATTTTAGGTTTCACTCTGTTTTCTCCTACATAGATAGCTGGGTTTGGAATTCTAAATCAAACACGGTTTGTGCTACCTCCTTGAAACTTGACCAAATGAAGTAGTTCTAAGTTCTATCTCTATGGTTTGTTTCCTCTTGAAGTACCGCATGCAGAGCCTGGCGATAAACACTTTCGTTTGAAAGGGGTTGCCAAGCTTCCAAAATACTACTAGTTTGCTGAAATCTCAGCAAACATTTTTTCACCAAATCTTGATGATACTTGGTGGTAATGATCAGTACACTAATCCCACTTGGCTCCCCAATTTTTATTCTTCTAGGTTGAAGCATTCGTTTCAAGTAACACTTTGAATTTTTAGGTATCACTCTGTTTTCTCCTACATAGATAGCTGTGTTTGGAATTCTAAATCAAACACGGTTTGTGCTAGCTCCTTGAAACTGGACCATATGAAGTAGTTCTAAGTTCTATCTCTATGGTTTGTTTCCTCTTGAAGTACCCCATGCAGAGACTGGCGAAAAACACTTTCGTTTGAAAGGGGTTGCCAAGCTTCCAAAAAACTACTAGTTTGCTGAAATCTCAGCAAACATTTTTTCACCAAATCTTGATGATACTTGGTGGTAATGATCAGTTCAATAAGCCCACTTGGCTGCCCAATTTTCACTCTTCTGGTTCAAGCGTTCGTTTCCAGTAACACTTTGAATTTTCAGGTTTCACTCTGTTTTCTCCTACATAGATAGCTGTGTTTGGAATTCTAAATCAAACACGGTTTTTTGCTAGCTCCTTGAAACTTGACCAAATGAAGTAGTTCAAAGTTCTATCTCTATGGTTTGTTTCCTCTTGAAGTACCCCATGCAGAGACTGGCGAAAAACACTTTCGTTTGAAAGGGGTTGCCAAGCTTCCAAAAAACTTCTAGTTTGCTGAAATCTCAGCAAACATTTTTTCACCAAATCTTGATGATACTTGGTGGTAATGATCAGTTCCCTAATCCCACTTGGCTGCAAAATTTTTATTCTTCTAGGTTGAAGCATTCGTTTCCAGTAACAGTTTGAATTTTTAGGTTTTACTCTGTTTTCTCCTACATAGATAGCTGTGTTTGGAATTCTAAATCAAACACGGTTTGTGCTAGCTCCTTGAAAATTGATAAAATGAAGTAGTTCTAAGTTCTATCTCTATGGTTTGTTTCCTCTTGAAGTACCCCATGCAGAGCCTGGCGAAAAACACTTTCGTTTGAAAGGGGTTGCCAAGCTTCCAAAAAACTACTAGTTTGCTGAAATCTCAGCAAACATTTTTTCACCAAATCTTGATGATACTTGGTGGTAATGATCAGTTCACTAATCAAACTTGGCTCCCCAATTTTTATTCTTCTAGGTTGAAGCATTCGTTTCCAGTAACAGTTTGAATTTTTAGGTTTCACTCTGTTTTCTCCTACATAGATAGCTGTGTTTGGAATTCTAAATCAAACACGGTTTGTGCTAGCTCCTTGAAACTTGACCAAATGAAGTAATTCTATGTTCTATCTCTATGGTTTGTTTCCTCTTGAAGTACCCCATGCAGAGACTGGCGAAAAGCACTTTCGTTTGAAAGGGGTTGCCAAGCTTCCAAAAACTACTAGATTGCTGAAATCTCAGCAAACATTTTTTCACCAAAACTTGATGATACTTGGTGGTAATGATCAGTTTACTAAGCACTCTTGGCTGCCCAATTTTCACTCTTCTAGGTTCAAGCGTTAGTTTCTAGTAACACTTTGAATTTTTAGGTTTCACTCTGTTTTCTCCTACATAGATAGCTGTGTTTGGAATACTAAATCAAACACGGTTTGTGCTAGCTACTTGAAACTTGACCAAATGAAGTAGTTCTAAGTTCTATCTCTATGGTTTGTTTCCTCTTGAAGTATCCCATGAAGAGACTGGTGAAAAACACTTTGGTTTGAAAGGGGTTGCCAAGCTTCCAAAAAACTACTAATTTGCTG
Source organism: Callospermophilus lateralis (assembly GCF_048772815.1). Lineage (NCBI taxonomy): Eukaryota > Metazoa > Chordata > Mammalia > Rodentia > Sciuridae > Callospermophilus > Callospermophilus lateralis. Next base: position 30,434 of record NW_027510419.1, read on the forward strand.
AAATCTCAGCAAACATTTTTTCACAAAATCTTGATGATACTTGGTGGTAATGATCAGTTCCCTAATCCCACTTGGCTGCAAAATTTTTATTCTTCTTGGTTGAAGCATTCATTTCCAGTAACAGTTTGAATTTTTAGGTTTCACTCTGTTTTCTCCTACATAGATAGCTGTGTTTGGAATTCTAAATCAAACACGGTTTGTGCTAGCTCCTTGAAACTTGACCAAATGAAGTAGTTCTAAGTTCTATCTCTATGGTTTGTTTCCTCTTGAAGTACCCCATGCAGAGACTGGCGAAAAACATTTTCGTTTGAAAGGGGTTGCCAAGCTTCCAAAAAACTACCAGTTTGCTGAAATCTCAGCAAACATTTTTTCACCAAAACTTGATGATACTTGGAGGTAATGATCAGTTCACTAATCCCACTTGGCTGCCCAATTTTTATCTTCTAGGTTGAAGAATTCGTTTCCAGTAACAGTTTGAATTTTTAGGTTTCACTCTGTTTTATCCTACATAGATAGCTGTGTTTGGAATTCTAAAACAAACACGGTTTGTGCTAGCTCCTTGAAACTTGACCAAATGACGTAGTTCTAAGTTCTATCTCTATGGTTTATTTTCTGTTGAAGTACCCCATGCAGAGCCTGGCGAAAAACACTTTCGTTTGAAAGGGGTTGTCAAGCTTCCAAAAAACTACTAGTTTGCTGAAATCTCAGCAAACATTTTTTCACCAAATCTTGATGATACTTGGTGGTAATGATCAGTTCAATAATCCCACTTGACTGCCCAATTTTTATTCTTCTAGGTTGAAGCATTCGTTTCCAGTAACAGTTTGAATTTTTAGGTTTCACTCTGTTTTCTCCAACATAGATAGCTGTGTTTGGAATTCTAAAACAAACACGGTTTGTGCTAGCTCCTTGAAACTTGACCAAATGAAGTAGTTCTAAGTTCTATCTCTATGGTTTGTTTCCTCTTGAAGTACCCCATGCAGAGACTGGCGAAAAACACTTTCGTTTGAAAGAAGTTGCCAAGCTTCCAAAAAACTACTAATTTGCTGAAATCTCAGCAAACATTTTTTCACCAAATCTTGATGATACTGGGTGGTAATGATCAGTTCACTAAGCCCTCTTGGCTGCCCAATTTTCACTCTTCTAGGTTCAAGCGTTCGTTTCCAGTAACACTTTGAATTTTTAGTTTTCACTCTGTTTTCTGCTATAAAGATAGATGTGTTTGAAACTCTAAATCAAACACGGTTTGTGCCAGCTCCTTGAAACTTGACCAAATGAAGTAGTTCTAAGTTCTATCTCTATGGTTTGTTTCCTCTTGAAGTACCCCATGCAGAGACTGGCGAAAAACACTTTCGTTTGAAAGGGCTTGCAAAGCTTCCAAAAAACTACTAGTTTGCTGAAATCTCAGCAAACATTTTTCACCAAATCTTGATGATACTTGGTGGTAATGATCAGTTCCCTAATCCCACTTGGCTGCCCAGTTTTTATTCTTCTAGGTTGAAGCATTCGTTTCCAGTAACAGTTTGAATTTTTAGGTTTCAATCTGTTTTCTCCTACATAGATAGCTGTGTTTGGAATTCCAAATCAAACACGGTTTGTGCTACCTCCTTGAAACTTGACCAAATGAAGTAGTTCTAAGTTCTATCTCTATGGTTTGTTTCCTCTTGAAGTAACCCATGCAGAGACTGCCGAAAAACACTTTCGTTTGAAAGGGGTTGCCAAGCTTCCAAAAAAACTACTAGTTTGCTGAAATCTCAGCAAACATTTTTTCACCAAATCTTGATGATACTTGGAGGTAATGATCAGTTCACTAATCCCACTTGGCTGCCCAATTTTTATCTTCTAGGTTGAAGCATTCGTTTTGAGTAACAGTTTGAATATTTAGGTTTCACTCTGTTTTCTCCTACATAGATAGCTGTGTTTGGAATTCTAAATCAAACACGGTTTGTGCTAGCTCCTTGAAACTTGACCAAAAACGTAGTTCTAAGTTCTATCTCTATGGTTTATTTCCTCTTGATGTACCCCATGCAGAGCCTGGCGAAAAACACTTTCGTTTGAAAGGGGTTGTCAAGCTTCCAAAAAACTACTAGTTTGCTGAAATCTCAGCAAACATTTTTTCACCAAATCTTGATGATACTTGGTGGTAATGATCAGTTCACTAATCCCACTTGGCTCCCCAATTTTTATTCTTCTAGGTTGAAGCATTCGTTTCAAGTAACACTTTGAATTTTTAGGTATCACTCAGTTTTCTCCTACATAGATAGCTGTGTTTGGAATTCTAAATCAAACACGGTTTGTGCTAGCTCCTTGAAACTGGACCATATGAAGTAGTTCTAAATTCTATCTCTATGGTTTTTTTCCTCTTGAAGTACCCCATGCAGAGACTGGCGAAAAACACTTTCGTTTGAAAGGGGTTGCCAAGCTTCCAAAAAACTACTAGTTTGCTGAAATCTCAGCAAACATTTTTTCACCAAATCTCGATGATACTTGGTGGTAATGATCAGTTCAATAAGCCCACTTGGCTGCCGAATTTTCACTCTTCTTGGTTCAAGCGTTCGTTTCCAGTATCACTTTGAATTTTTAGATTTCACTCTGTTTTCTCCTACATAGATAGCTGTGTTTGGAATTCTAAATCAAACACGGTTTTTTGCTAGCTCCTTGAAACTTGACCAAATGAAGTAGTTCTAAGTTCTATCTCTATGGTTTGTTTCCTCTTGAAGTACCCCATGCAGAGACTGGCGAAAAACACTTTCGTTGAAAGGGGTTGCGAAGCTTCCAAAAAACTTCTAGTTTGCTGAAATCTCAGCAAACATTTTTTCACCAAATCTTGATGATACTTGCTGGTAATGATCAGTTCACTAAGCCCTCTTGGCTGCCCAATTTTCACTCTTCTAGGTTCAAGCATTCGTTTCCAGTAACACTTTGAATTTTTAGGTTTCACTCTGTTTTCTGCTATATAGATAGATGTGTTTGAAACTCTAAATCAAACACGGTTTGTGCTAGCTTCTTGAAACTTGACCAAATGAAGTAGTTCTAAGTTCTATCTCTATGGTTTGTTTCCTTTTGAAGTATCCCATGCAGAGACTGGCGAAAACACTTTCGTTTGAAAGGGGTTGCCAAGCTTCCAAAAAACTACTAGTTTGCTGAAATCTCAGCAAACATTTTTTCACCAAATCTTGATGATACTTTGTGGTTATGATCAGTTCACTAAGCCCACTTGGCTGCCCAATTTTCACTCTTCTAAGTTCAAGCATTCGTTTCCAGTAACACTTTGAATTTTTAGGTTTCACTCTGTTCTCTGCTATATAGATAGATGTGTTTGAAACTCTAAATCAAACACGGTTTGTGCTAGCTCTTTGAAACTTGACCAAATAAAGTAGTTCTAAGTTCTATCTCTATGGTTTGTTTCCTCTTGATGTAGCCCATGCAGAGACTGGTGAAAAACACTTTGGTTTGAAAGAAGTTGCCAAGCTTCCAAAAAACTACTACTTTGCTGAAATCTCAGCAAACATTTTTTCACCAAATCTTGAAGATACTTGGTGGTAATGATCAGTTCCCTAATCCCACATGGCTGCAAAATTTTTATTCTTCTAGGTTGAAGCATTCGTTTCCAGTAACAGTTTGA
>NW_027510420.1:0-34050 GCF_048772815.1 Callospermophilus lateralis
GCTAAGAGAAGAGGAAACAATCCATAGAGACAAAACTGAGAACGCTTTTATTTTTCAGTTTCAAAGAGCTAGTACAAACCATGTGGGATTTAGAGTTCCAAATTCATCTATCTATACAGGAGAGAACAGAGGGAAATCTAAATATAAAAACTGCTACTGTAGACGAACGCTTCAACCTAGAAGAACAAAATTTGGTGAGCCAAGTGGGATTGGTGTACTGATAATTACCACAAAGTATCATCAAGACTGGGTGAAAAAATATTTGCTGGTATTTTGGAAACTCGATATTTCTTAGAAGCTTGGCAACCCATCTCAATGAAAGTGCTTCCACAGTCTGTGCCTTGGGCTACTTGAAGACGAAACAAACCATAGGGACCAAACTGAGAACTCCTTTATTTTGTCAAGGTTCAAAGAGCTACTGCAATCCGTGTTGGAATTAGAGTTCCAAATTCATCTATCTTTATAGGAGAGAACAGAGGGAAACCTAAATGTAAAAACTGCTACTGTAGAAGAAAGCTTCAAACTAGAAGAACAAAATTTGGTGAGCCAAGTGGGATTTGTGTACTGATCATTACCACCAAGTATCATCAAGATTGGGTGAAAAAATATTTGCTGGTATTTCGGAAACTTGGAAATTCTTAGAAGCTTGGCAACCACTCTCAATGAAGTGCTTTTCCACAGTCTGCGCCTAGGGAAACTTGAGGAGGAAACAAACCATTGAGACAAAACTGAGAACTCCTTTATTTTGTCAAGTTTCAGAGAGCTACTACAAATCATGTTGGATTTAGAGTTCCAAATTCATATATCTATATAGGAGAGAAGAGAGGGAAACCTAAATATAAAAACTGCTACTGTAGACGAACGCTTCAACCTAGAAGAACAAAATTTGGTGAGCCAAGTGGGATTTGTGTACTGATAATTACCACCAAATATCATCAAGATTGGGTGAAAAAATATTTGCTGGTATTTCGGAAACTTGTAATTTCTTCGAAGCTTGGATACCCCTCTCAATGAAAGTGCTTTTCCACAGTCTGTGCCTAGGGCTACTTGAAGAGGAAACAAACCATAGAGACAAAACTGAGAACTCCTTTATTTTGTCAAGTTTCAAAGAGCTACTAAAAACCATGTTGGATTTAGAGTTCCAAATTCATCTATCTATATATGAGAGAACAGAGGGAAACCTAAATATAAAAACTGCTACTGTAGATGAACGCTTCAACCTAGAAGAACAGAATTTGGTGAGCCAAGTGGGATTTGTGTACTGATCATCAGCAACAAGTATCATCAAGATTGGCTGAAAAAATATTTGCTGGTATTTCGGAAACTGGTTATTTCTTAGAAGCTTGGCAACCCCTCTCAATGAAAGTGCTTTTCCACAGTCTGTGCCTAGGGCTACTTGAAGAGGAAACACACCATAGAAACAAAACTGACAACTCCTTTATTTTGTCAAGTTTCAAAGAGCTACTACAAACCATGTTGGATTTAGAGTTCCAAATTCATATATCTATATACGAGAGAACAGAGGGTAACCTAGATATAAAAACTGCTACTGTAGACAAACGCTTCAACCTAGAAGAGCAAAATTTGGTGAGTCAAGTGGGATTTGTGTACTGATCATTAGCAACAAGTATCATCAAGATTGCGTGAAAAAATATTTGCTGGTATTTCGGAAACTCGTAATTTCTTAGAAGCTTGGCAACCCCTCTCAATGAAAGTGCTTTTCCTCAGTCTGTGACTACGGCTACTTGAAGAGGAAACAAACTATAGAGACAAAACTGAGAACTCCTTTATTTTGTCAAGTTTCAAAGAGCTACTAAAAACCATGTTGGATTTAGAGTTCCAAATTCATCTATCTATATAGGAGAGAACAGAGGGAAACCTAAATATAAAAACTGCTACTGTAGATGAACGCTTCAACCTAGAAGAACAGAATTTGGTGAGCCAAGTGGGATTTGTGTACTGATCATCAGCAACAAGTATCATCAAGATTGGCTGAAAAAATATTTGCTGGTATTTCGGAAACTCGTTATTTCTTAGAAGCTTGGCAACCCCTCTCAATGAAAGTGCTTTTCCACAGTCTGTGCCTAGGGCTACTTGAAGAGGAAACAAACCATAGAAACAAAACTGACAACTCCTTTATTTTGTCAGGTTCAAAGAGCTACTACAAACCATGTTGGATTTAGAGTTCCAAATTCATATATCTATATACGAGAGAACAGAGGGTAACCTAGATATAAAACCTGCTACTGTAGACGAACGCTTCAACCTAGAAGAGCAAAATTTGGTGAGTCAAGTGGGATTTGTGTACTGATCATTAGCAACAAGTATCATCAAGATTGCGTGAAAAAATATTTGCTGGTATTTCGGAAAGTCGTAATTTCTTAGAAGCTTGGCAACCCCTCTCAATGAAAGTGCTTTTCCTCAGTCTGTGACTACGGCTACTTGAAGAGGAAACAAACCATAGAGACAAAACTGAGAACTCCTTTATTTTGTCAAGTTTCAAAGAGCTACTACAAACCATGTTGGATTTAGAGTTCCAAATTCATCTATCTATATAGGAGAGAACAGAGGGAAACCTAAATATAAAAACTGCTACTGTAGACGAACGCTTCAACCTAGAAGAGCAAAATTTGGTGAGTCAAGTGGGATTTGTGTACTGATCATTACCACCAAGTATCATCAAGATTGGGAGAAAAAATATTTGCTGGTGTTTCGGAAACCCATTATTTCTTAGAAGCTTGACAACCCCTCTCAATGAAAGTGCTTTTCCACAGTCTGTGCCTAGGGGTACTTGAAGAGGAAACAAACCATAGAGACAAAACTGAGAACTCCTTTATTTTGTCAAGTTTCAAAGAGCTACAACAAACCATGTTGGATTTAGAGTTCCAAATTCATCTATCTATATAGGAGAGAACAGAGGGAAACCTAAATATAAAAACTGCTTCTGTAGACGAAAGCTTCAAACTAGAAGAACAAAATTTGGTGAGCCAAGTGGGATTTGTGTACTGATCATTACCAACAAGTATCATCAAGATTGGGTGAAAAAATATATGCTGGTATTTCCGAAACTTGTAATTTCTTAGAAGTTTGGCGACCACTCTCAATGAAAGTGCTTTTCCACAGTCTGTGCCTAGGGCTACTTGAGGAGGAAACAAACCATTGAGGCAAAACTGAGAACTCCTTTATTTTGTCAAGTTTCAAAGAGCTACTACAAACCATGTTGGATTTAGAGTTCCAAATTCATCTATCTATATAGGAGAGAACAGAGGGAAACCTAAATATAAAAACTGCTTCTGTAGACGAAAGCTTCAAACTAGAAGAACAAAATTTGGTGAGCCAAGTGGGATTTGTGTACTGATCATTACGACTAAGTATCATCAAGATTGGGTGAAAAAATATTTGCTGGTATTTCGGAAACTTGTAATTTCTTAGAAGCTTGGATACCCCTCTCAATGAAATTGCTTTTCCACAGTCTGTGCCTAGGGCTACTTGAAGAGGAAACAAACCATAGAGACTAAACTGAGAACTCCTTTATTTTGTCAAGTTTCAAAGAGCTACTAAAAACCATGTTGGATTTAGAGTTCCAAATTCATCTATCTATATATGAGAGAACAGAGGGAAACCTAAATATAAAAACTGCTACTGTAGATGAACGCTTCAACCTAGAAGAACAGAATTTGGTGAGCCAAGTGGGATTTGTGTACTGATCATCAGCAACAAGTATCATCAAGATTGGCTGAAAAAATATTTGCTGGTATTTCGGAAACTCGTTTATTCTTAGAAGCTTGGCAACCCCTCTCAATGAAAGTGCTTTTCCACAGTCTGTGCCTATGGCTACTTGAAGAGGAAACAAACCATAGAAACAAAACTGACAACTCCTTTATTTTGTCAAGTTTTAAAGAGCTACTACAAACCATGTTGGTTTTAGAGTTCCAAATTCATATATCTATATACGAGAGAACAGAGGGTAATCTAGATATGAAAATTGCTACTGTAGACGAACGAATCAACCTAGAAGAGCAAAATTTGGTGAGTCAAGTGGGATTTGTGTACTGATCATTAGCAACAAGTATCATCAAGATTGGGTGAAAAAATATTTGCTGGTATTTCGGAAACTCGTTATTTCTTAGAAGCGTGGCAACCCCTCTCAATGAAAGTGGTTTTCCACAGTCTGTGCCTATGGCTACTTGAAGAGGAAACAAACCACAGAGACAAAACTCAGAACTCCTTTATTTTGTGAAGTTTCAAAGAGCTACTACAAACCATGTTGGATTTAAAGTTCCAAATTCATCTATCTATATAGGAGAGAACAGAGGGAAACCTAAATATAAAAACTGCTACTGTAGAAGAAAGCTTCAAACTAGAAGAACAAAATTTGGTGAGCCAAGTGGGATTTGTGTACTGATCATTACCACCAAGTATCATCAAGATTGGGTGAAAAAATATTTGCTGGTATTTCGGAAACTTGTAATTTCTTAGAAGCTTGGCAACCACTCTCAATGAAGTGCTTTTCCACAGTCTGCGCCTAGGGCAACTTGAGGAGGAAACAAACCATTGAGACAAAACTGAGAACTCCTTTATTTTGTCAAGTTTCAAAGAGCTACTACAAACCATGTGGGATTTAGAGTTCCAAATTCATCTATCTATAAAGGAGAGAACAGAGGGAAACCTAAATATAAAAACTGCTACTGTAGACGAACGCTTCAACGTAGAAGAACAAAATTTGGTGAGCCAAGTGGGATTTGTGTACTGATCATTACCACCAAGTATCATCGAGATTGGGTGAAAAAATATTTGCTGGTATTTTGGAAACTCGTTATTTCTTAGAAGCGTGGCAACCCCTCTCAATGAAAGTGGTTTTCCACAGTCTGTGCCTAGGGCTACTTGAAGAGGAAACAAACCACAGAGATAAAACTCAGAATTCCTTTATTTTGTGAAGTTTCAAAGAGCTACTAGAAAACATGTTGGATTCAGAATTCCAAATTCATCTATCTATATAGGAGAGAACAGAGGGAAACCTAAATATAAAAACTGCTACTGTAGACGAAAGCTTCAAACTAGAAGAACAAAATTTGGTGAGCCAAGTGGGATTTGTGTACTGATCATTAGCAACAAGTATCATCAAGATTGGGTGAAAAAATACTTGCTGGTATTTCGGAAACTCGTTATTTCTTAGAAGCTTGGCAAGCCCTCTCAATGAAAGTGATTTTCCACAGTCTGTGCCTAGGGCTAAGAGAAGAGGAAACAATCCATAGAGACAAAACTGAGAACGCTTTTATTTTTCAAGTTTCAAAGAGCTAGTACAAACCATGTGGGATTTAGAGTTCCAAATTCATCTATCTATACAGGAGAGAACAGAGGGAAATCTAAATATAAAAACTGCTACTGTAGACGAACGCTTCAACCTAGAAGAACAAAATTTGGTGAGCCAAGTGGGATTGGTGTACTGATAATTACCACAAAGTATCATCAAGACTGGGTGAAAAAATATTTGCTGGTATTTTGGAAACTCGATATTTCTTAGAAGCTTGGCAACCCATCTCAATGAAAGTGCTTCCACAGTCTGTGCCTTGGGCTACTTGAAGACGAAACAAACCATAGGGACCAAACTGAGAACTCCTTTATTTTGTCAAGGTTCAAAGAGCTACTGCAATCCGTGTTGGAATTAGAGTTCCAAATTCATCTATCTTTATAGGAGAGAACAGAGGGAAACCTAAATGTAAAAACTGCTACTGTAGAAGAAAGCTTCAAACTAGAAGAACAAAATTTGGTGAGCCAAGTGGGATTTGTGTACTGATCATTACCACCAAGTATCATCAAGATTGGGTGAAAAAATATTTGCTGGTATTTCGGAAACTTGGAATTTCTTAGAAGCTTGGCAACCACTCTCAATGAAGTGCTTTTCCACAGTCTGCGCCTAAAGAAACTTGAGGAGGAAACAAACCATTGAGACAAAACTGAGAACTCCTTTATTTTGTCAAGTTTCAAAGAGCTACTACAAATCATGTTGGATTTAGACTTCCAAATTCATATATCTATATAGGAGAGAAGAGAGGGAAACCTAAATATAAAAACTGCTACTGTAGACGAACGCTTCAACCTAGAAGAACAAAATTTGGTGAGCCAAGTGGGATTTGTGTACTGATCATTACCACCAAATATCATCAAGATTGGGTGAAAAAATATTTGCTGGTATTTCGGAAACTTGTAATTTCTTCGAAGCTTGGATACCCCTCTCAATGAAAGTGCTTTTCCACAGTCTGTGCCTAGGGCTACTTGAAGAGGAAACAAACCATAGAGACAAAACTGAGAACTCCTTTATTTTGTCAAGTTTCAAAGAGCTACTAAAAACCATGTTGGATTTAGAGTTCCAAATTCATCTATCTATATATGAGAGAACAGAGGGAAACCTAAATATAAAAACTGCTACTGTAGATGAACGCTTCAACCTAGAAGAACAGAATTTGGTGAGCCAAGTGGGATTTGTGTACTGATCATCAGCAACAAGTATCATCAAGATTGGCTGAAAAAATATTTGCTGGTATTTCGGAAACTCGTTATTTCTTAGAAGCTTGGCAACCCCTCTCAATGAAAGTGCTTATCCACAGTCTGTGCCTAGGGCTACTTGAAGAGGAAACAAACCATAGAAACAAAACTGACAACTCCTTTATTTTGTCAAGTTTCAAAGAGCTACTACAAACCATGTTGGATTTAGAGTTCCAAATTCATATATCTATATACGAGAGAACAGAGGGTAACCTAGATATAAAAACTGCTACTGTAGACGAACGCTTCAACCTAGAAGAGCAAAATTTGGTGAGTCAAGTGGGATTTGTGTACTGATCATTAGCAACAAGTATCATCAAGATTGCGTGAAAAAATATTTGCTGGTATTTCGGAAACTCGTAATTTCTTAGTAGCTTGGCAACCCCTCTCAATGAAAGTGCTTTTCCTCAGTCTGTGACTACGGCTACTTGAAGAGGAAACAAACTATAGAGACAAAACTGAGAACTCCTTTATTTTGTCAAGTTTCAAAGAGCTACTAAAAACCATGTTGGATTTAGAGTTCCAAATTCATCTATCTATATAGGAGAGAAGAGAGGGAAACCTAAATATAAAAACTGCTACTGTAGACGAACGCTTCAACCTAGAAGAACAAAATTTGGTGAGCCAAGTGGGAATTGTGTACTGATCATTACCACCAAATATCATCAAGATTGGGTGAAAAAATATTTGCTGGTATTTCGGAAACTTGTAATTTCTTCGAAGCTTGGATAACCCTCTCAATGAAAGTGCTTTTCCACAGTCTGTGCCTAGGGCTACTTGAAGAGGAAACAAACCATAGAGACAAAACTGAGAACTCCTTTATTTTGTCAAGTTTCAAAGAGCTACTAAAAACCATGTTGGATTTAGAGTTCCAAATTCATCTATCTATATATGAGAGAACAGAGGGAAACCTAAATATAAAAACTGCTACTGTAGATGAACGCTTCAACCTAGAAGAACAGAATTTGGTGAGCCAAGTGGGATTTGTGTACTGATCATCAGCAACAAGTATCATCAAGATTGGCAGAAAAAATATTTGCTGGTATTTCGGAAACTCGTTATTTCTTAGAAGCTTGGCAAACCCTCTCAATGAAAGTGCTTTTCCACAGTCTGTGCCTAGGGCTACTTGAAGAGGAAACAAACCATAGAAACAAAATTGACAACTCCTTTATTTTGTCAAGTTTCAAAGAGCTACTACAAACCATGTTGGATTCAGAGTTCCAAATTCATATATCTATATACGAGAGAACAGAGGGTAACCTAGATATAAAAACTGCTACTGTAGACGAACGCTTCAACCTAGAAGAGCAAAATTTGGTGAGTCAAGTGGGATTTGTGTACTGATCATTAGCAACAAGTATCATCAAGATTGCGTGAAAAAATATTTGCTGGTATTTCGGAAACTCGTAATTTCTTAGAAGCTTGGCAACCCCTCTCAATGAAAGTGCTTTTCCTCAGTCTGTGACTACGGCTACTAGAAGAGGAAACAAACCATAGAGACAAAACTGAGAACTCCTTTATTTTGTCAAGTTTCAAAGAGCTACTACAAACCATGTTGGATTTAGAGTTCCAAATTCATATATCTATATAGGAGAGAACAGAGGGAAACCTAAATATAAAAACTGCTTCTGTAGACGAAAGCTTCAAACTAGAAGAACAAAATTTGGTGAGCCAAGTGGGATTTGTGTTCTGATCATTACCAACAAGTATCATCAAGATTGGGTGAAAAAATATATGCTGGTATTTCCGATACTTGTAATTTCTTAGAAGTTTGGCGACCACTCTCAATGAAAGTGCTTTTCCACAGTCTGTGCCTAGGGCTACTTGAGGAGGAAACAAACCATTGAGGCAAAACTGAGAACTCCTTTATTTTGTCAAGTTTCAAAGAGCTACTACAAACCATGTTGGATTTAGAGTTCCAAATTCATATATCTATATAGGAGAGAAGAGAGGGAAACCTAAATATAAAAACTGCTACTGTAGACGAACGCTTCAACGTAGAAGAACAAAATTTGGTGAGCCAAGTGGGATTTGTGTACTGATCATTACCACCAAGTATCATCGAGATTGGGTGAAATAATATTTGCAGGTATTTTGGAAACTCGTTATTTCTTAGAAGCGTGGCAACCCCTCTCAATGAAAGTGGTTTTCCACAGTATGTGTCTAGGGCTACTTGAAGAGGAAACAAACCACAGAGATAAAACTCAGAATTCCTTTATTTTGTGAAGTTTCAAAGAGCTACTACAAAACATGTTGGATTCAGAGTTCCAAATTCATCTATCTATATAGGAGAGAACAGAGGGAAACCTAAATATAAAAACTGCTACTGTAGATGAACGCTTCAACCTAGAAGAACAGAATTTGGTGAGCCAAGTGGGATTTGTGTACTGATCATCAGCAACAAGTATCATCAAGATTGGCTGAAAAAATATTTGCTGGTATTTCGGAAACTCGTTATTTCTTAGAAGCTTGGCAACCCCTCTCAATGAAAGTGCTTTTCCACAGTCTGTGCCTAGGGCTACTTGAAGAGAAAACAAACCATAGAAACAAAACTGACAACTCCTTTATTTTGTCAAGTTTCAAAGAGCTACTACAAACCATGTTGGATTTAGAGTTCCAAATTCATATATCTATATACGAGAGAACAGAGGGTAACCTAGATATAAAAACTGCTACTGTAGACGAACGCTTCAACCTAGAAGAGCAAAATTTGGTGAGTCAAGTGCGATTTGTGTACTGATCATTAGCAACAAGTATCATCAAGATTGCGTGAAAAAATATTTGCTGGTATTTCGGAAACTCGTAATTTCTTAGTAGCTTGGCAACCCCTCTCAATGAAAGTGCTTTTCCTCAGTCTGTGACTACGGCTACTTGAAGAGGAAACAAACTATAGAGACAAAACTGAGAACTCCTTTATTTTGTCAAGTTTCAAAGAGCTACTAAAAACCATGTTGGATTTAGAGTTCCAAATTCATCTATCTATATAGGAGAGAAGAGAGGGAAACCTAAATATAAAAACTGCTACTGTAGACGAACGCTTCAACCTAGAAGAACAAAATTTGGTGAGCCAAGTGGGAATTGTGTACTGATCATTACCACCAAATATCATCAAGATTGGGTGAAAAAATATTTGCTGGTATTTCGGAAACTTGTAATTTCTTCGAAGCTTGGATAACCCTCTCAATGAAAGTGCTTTTCCACAGTCTGTGCCTAGGGCTACTTGAAGAGGAAACAAACCATAGAGACAAAACTGAGAACTCCTTTATTTTGTCAAGTTTCAAAGAGCTACTAAAAACCATGTTGGATTTAGAGTTCCAAATTCATCTATCTATATATGAGAGAACAGAGGGAAACCTAAATATAAAAACTGCTACTGTAGATGAACGCTTCAACCTAGAAGAACAGAATTTGGTGAGCCAAGTGGGATTTGTGTACTGATCATCAGCAACAAGTATCATCAAGATTGGCTGAAAAAATATTTGCTGGTATTTCGGAAACTCGTTATTTCTTAGAAGCTTGGCAAACCCTCTCAATGAAAGTGCTTTTCCACAGTCTGTGCCTAGGGCTACTTGAAGAGGAAACAAACCATAGAAACAAAATTGACAACTCCTTTATTTTGTCAAGTTTCAAAGAGCTACTACAAACCATGTTGGATTCAGAGTTCCAAATTCATATATCTATATACGAGAGAACAGAGGGTAACCTAGATATAAAAACTGCTACTGTAGACGAACGCTTCAACCTAGAAGAGCAAAATTTGGTGAGTCAAGTGGGATTTGTGTACTGATCATTAGCAACAAGTATCATCAAGATTGCGTGAAAAAATATTTGCTGGTATTTCGGAAACTCGTAATTTCTTAGAAGCTTGGCAACCCCTCTCAATGAAAGTGCTTTTCCTCAGTCTGTGACTACGGCTACTAGAAGAGGAAACAAACCATAGAGACAAAACTGAGAACTCCTTTATTTTGTCAAGTTTCAAAGAGCTACTACAAACCATGTTGGATTTAGAGTTCCAAATTCATCTATCTATATAGGAGAGAACAGAGGGAAACCTAAATATAAAAACTGCTTTTGTAGACGAAAGCTTCAAACTAGAAGAACAAAATTTGGTGAGCCAAGTGGGATTTGTGTTCTGATCATTACCAACAAGTATCATCAAGATTGGGTGAAAAAATATATGCTGGTATTTCCGAAACTTGTAATTTCTTAGAAGTTTGGCGACCACTCTCAATGAAAGTGCTTTTCCACAGTCTGTGCCTAGGGCTACTTGAGGAGGAAACAAACCATTGAGGCAAAACTGAGAACTCCTTTATTTTGTCAAGTTTCAAAGAGCTACTACAAACCATGTTGGATTTAGAGTTCCAAATTCATATATCTATATAGGAGAGAAGAGAGGGAAACCTAAATATAAAAACTGCTACTGTAGACGAACGCTTCAACGTAGAAGAACAAAATTTGGTGAGCCAAGTGGGATTTGTGTACTGATCATTACCACCAAGTATCATCGAGATTGGGTGAAATAATATTTGCAGGTATTTTGGAACCTCGTTATTTCTTAGAAGCGTGGCAACCCCTCTCAATGAAAGTGGTTTTCCACAGTATGTGTCTAGGGCTACTTGAAGAGGAAACAAACCACAGAGATAAAACTCAGAATTCCTTTATTTTGTGAAGTTTCAAAGAGCTACTACAAAACATGTTGGATTCAGAGTTCCAAATTCATCTATCTATATAGGAGAGAACAGAGGGAAACCTAAATATAAAAACTGCTACTGTAGACGAAAGCTTCAAACTAGAAGAACAAAATTTGGTGAATCAAGTGGGATTTGTGTACTGATCATTAGCAACAAGTATCATCAAGATTGGGTGAAAAAATACTTGCTGGTATTTCGGAAACTCGTTATTTCTTAGAAGCTTGGCAAGCCCTCTCAATGAAAGTGATTTTCCACAGTCTGTGCCTAGGGCTAAGAGAAGAGGAAACAATCCATAGAGACAAAAGTGAGAACGCTTTTATTTTTCAAGTTTCAAAGAGCTAGTACACACCATGTGGGATTTAGAGTTCCAAATTCATCTATCTATACAGGAGAGAACAGAGGGAAATCTAAATATAAAAACTGCTACTGTAGACGAACGCTTCAACCTAGAAGAACAAAATTTGGTGAGCCATGTGGGATTGGTGTACTGATAATTACCACAAAATATCATCAAGACTGGGTGAAAAAATATTTGCTGGTATTTTGGAAACTCGATATTTCTTAGAAGCTTGGCAACCCATCTCAATGAAAGTGCTTCCACAGTCTGTGCCTTGGGCTACTTGAAGACGAAACAAACCATAGGGACCAAACTGAGAACTCCTTTATTTTGTCAAGGTTCAAGGAGCTACTGCAATCCGTGTTGGAATTAGAGTTCCAAATTCATCTATCTATATAGGAGAGAACAGAGGGAAACCTAAATATAAAAACTGCTACTGTAGAAGAAAGCTTCAAACTAGAAGAACAAAATTTGGTGAGCCAAGTGGGATTTGTGTACTGATCATTACCACCAAGTATCATCAAGATTGGGTGAAAAAATATTTGCTGGTATTTCGGAAACTTGTAATTTCTTAGAAGCTTGGCAACCACTCTCAATGAAGTGCTTTTCCACAGTCTGCGCCTAGGGCAACTTGAGGAGGAAACAAACCATTGAGACAAAACTGAGAACTCCTTTATTTTGTCAAGTTTCAAAGAGCTACTACAAATCATGTTGGATTTAGAGTTCCAAATTCATATATCTATATAGGAGAGAAGAGAGGGAAACCTAAATATAAAAACTGCTACTGTAGACGAACGCTTCAACCTAGAAGAACAAAATTTGGTGAGCCAAGTGGGATTTGTGTACTGATCATTACCACCAAATATCATCAAGATTGGGTGAAAAAATATTTGCTGGTATTTCGGAAACTTGTGATTTCTTCGAAGCTTGGATAACCCTCTCAATGAAAGTGCTTTTCCACAGTCTGTGCCTAGGGCTACTTGAAGAGGAAACAAACCATAGAGACAAAACTGAGAACTCCTTTATTTTGTCAAGTTTCAAAGAGCTACTAAAAACCATGTTGGATTTAGAGTTCCAAATTCATCTATCTATATATGAGAGAACAGAGGGAAACGTAAATATAAAAACTGCTACTGTAGATGAACGCTTCAACCTAGAAGAACAGAATTTGGTGAGCCAAGTGGGATTTGTGTACTGATCATCAGCAACTAGTATCATCAAGATTGGCTGAAAAAATATTTGCTGGTATTTCGGAAACTCGTTATTTCTTAGAAGCTTGGCAACCCCTCTCAATGAAAGTGCTTTTCCACAGTCTGTGCCTAGGGCTACTTGAAGAGGAAACAAACCATAGAAACAAAACTGACAACTCCTTTATTTTGTCAAGTTTCAAAGAGCTACTACAAACCATGTTGGATTTAGAGTTCCAAATTCATATATCTATACACGAGAGAACAGAGGGTAACCTAGATATAAAAACTGCTACTGTAGACGAACGAATCAACCTAGAAGAGCAAAATTTGGTGAGTCAAGTGGGATTTGTGTACTGATCATTAGCAACAAGTATCATCAAGATTGCGTGAAAAAATATTTGCTGGTATTTCGGAAACTCGTAATTTCTTAGAAGCTTGGCAACCCCTCTCAATGAAAGTGCTTTTCCTCAGTCTGTGACTATGGCTACTTGAAGAGGAAACAAACCATAGAGACAAAACTGAGTACTCCTTTATTTTGTCAAGTTTCAAAGAGCTACTACAAACCATGTTGGATTTAGAGTTCCAAATTCATCTATCTATATAGGAGAGAACAGAGGGAAACCTAAATATAAAAACTGCTACTGTAGACGAACGCTTCAACCTAGAAGAACAAAATTTGGTGAGCCAAGTGGGATTTGTGTACTGATCATTACCACCAAGTATCATCAAGATTGGGTGAAAAAATATTTGCTGGTATTTCGGAAACCCGTTATTTCTTAGAAGCATGACAACCCCTCTCAATGAAAGTGCTTTTCCACAGTCTGTGCCTAGGGCTACTTGAAGAGGAAACAAACCATAGAGAGAAAACTGAGAACTCCTTTATTTTGTCAAGTTTCAAAGAGCTACTACAAAACCATGTTGGATTTAGAGTTCCAAATTCATATATCTATATAGGAGAGAAGAGAGGGAAACCTAAATATAAAAACTGCTACTGTAGACGAACGCTTCAATGTAGAAGAACAAAATTTGGTGAGCCAAGTGCGATTTGTGTACTGATCATTACGACTAAGTATCATCAAGATTGGGTGAAAAAATATTTGCTGGTATTTCGGAAACTTGTAATTTCTTAGAAGCTTGGATACCTTTCTCAATGAAAGTGCTTTTCCACAGTCTGTGCCTAGGGCTACTTGAAGAGGAAACAAACCATAGAGACTAAACTGAGAACTCCTTTATTTTGTCAAGTTTCAAAGAGCTACTAAAATCCATGTTGGATTTAGAGTTCCAAATTCATCTATCTATATAGGAGAGAACAGAGGGAAACCTAAATATAAAAACTGCTACTGTAGATGAACGCTTCAACCTAGAAGAACAGAATTTGGTGATCCAAGTGGGATTTGTGTACTGATCATCAGCAACATGTATCATCAAGATTGGCTGAAAAAATATTTGCTGGTATTTCGGAAACTCGTTATTTCTTAGAAGCGTGGCAACCCCTCTCAATGAAAGTGGTTTTCCACAGTCTGTGCCTAGGGCTACTTGAAGAGGAAACAAACCACAGAAACAAAACTCAGAACTCCTTTATTTTGTGAAGTTTCAAAGAGCTACTACAAACCATGTTGGATTTAAAGTTCCAAATTCATCTATCTATATAGGAGAGAACAGAGGGAAACCTAAATATAAAAACTGCTACTGTAGAAGAAAGGTTCAAACTAGAAGAACAAAATTTGGTGAGCCAAGTGGGATTTGTTTACTGATCATTACCACCAAGTATCATCAAGATTGGGTGAAAAAATATTTGCTGGTATTTCGGAAACTTGTAATTTCTTAGAAGCTTGGCAACCACTCTCAATGAAGTGCTTTTCCACAGTCTGCGCCTAGGGCAACTTGAGGAGGAAACAAACCATTGAGACAAAACTGAGAACTCCTTTATTTTGTCAAGTTTCAAAGAGCTACTACAAACCATGTGGGATTTAGAGTTCCAAATTCATCTATCTATAAAGGAGAGAACAGAGGGAAACCTAAATATAAAAACTGCTACTGTAGACGAACGCTTCAACGTAGAAGAACAAAATTTGGTGAGCCAAGTGGGATTTGTGTACTGATCATTACCACCAAGTATCATCGAGATTGGGTGAAAAAATATTTGCTGGTATTTTGGAAACTCGTTATTTCTTAGAAGCGTGGCAACCCCTCTCAATGAAAGTGGTTTTCCACAGTATGTGTCTAGGGCTACTTGAAGAGGAAACAAACCACAGAGATAAAACTCAGAATTCCTTTATTTTGTGAAGTTTCAAAGAGCTACTACAAAACATGTTGGATTCAGAGTTCCAAATTCATCTATCTATATAGGAGAGAACAGAGGGAAACCTAAATATAAAAACTGCTACTGTAGACGAAAGCTTCAACTTAGAAGAACAAAATTTGGTGAGCCAAGTGGGATTGGTGTACTGATAATTACCACACAGTATCATCAAGACTGGGTGAAAAAATATTTGCTGGTATTTTGGAAACTCGATATTTCTTAGAAGCTTGGCAACCCATCTCAATGAAAGTGCTTCCACAGTCTGTGCCTTGGGCTACTTGAAGACGAAACAAACCATAGGGACCAAACTGAGAACTCCTTTATTTTTTCAAGGTTCAAAGAGCTACTGCAATCCGTGTTGGAATTAGAGTTCCAAATTCATCTATCTATATAGGAGAGAACAGAGGGAAACCTAAATATAAAAACTGCTACTGTAGACGAACGCTTCAACCTAGAAAAACAAAATTTGGTGAGCCAAGTGGGATTTGTGTACTGATCATTAGCAACAAGTATCATCAAGATTGGGTGAAAAAATATTTGCTGGTATTTCGGAAACTCGTTATTTCTTAAAAGCTTGGCAACCCCTCTCAATGAGAGTGCTTTTCCACAGTCTGTGCCTAGGGCTTATTGAAGAGGAAACAAACCATAGAAACAAAACTGAGAACTCCTTTATTTTGTCAAGTTTCAAAGAGCTACTACAAACCAGGTTGGATTTAGAGTTCCAAATTCATCTATCTATATAGGAGAGAACAGAGAGAAACCTAAATATAAAACTGCTACTGTAGACGAACGCTTCAACCTAGAAGAACAAAATTTGGTGAGCCAAGTGAGATTTGTGTACTGATCATTAGCAACAAGTATCATCAAGATTGGGTGAAAAAATAATTGCTGATATTTCGGAAACTCGTTATTAGATTCGTGGCAACCCCTCTCAATGAAAGTGGTTTTCCACAGTCTGTGCCTAGGGCTACTTGAAGAGGAAACAAACCACAGAGACAAAACTCAGAACTCCTTTATTTTGTGAAGTTTCAAAGAGCTACTATAAACCATGTTGGATTTAAAGTTCCAAATTCATCTATCTATATAGGAGAGAACAGAGGGAAACCTAAATATAAAAACTGCTACTGTAGAAGAAAGCTTCAAACTAGAAGAACAAAATTTGGTGAGCCAAGTGGGATTTGTGTACTGATCATTACCACCAAGTATCATCAAGATTGGGTGAAAAAATATTTGCTGGTATTTCGGAAACTTGTAATTTCTTAGAAGCTTGGCAACCACTCTCAATGAAAGTGCTTTTCCACAGTCTTCGCCTAGGGCTAATTGAGGAGGAAACAAACCATTGAGACAAAACTGAGAACTCCTTTATTTTGTCAAGTTTCAAAGAGCTACTACAAACCATGTTGGATTTAGTGTTCCAAATTCATCTATCTATAAAGGAGAGAACAGAGCGAAACCTAAATATAAAAACTGCTACTGTAGACGAACGCTTCAACGTAGAAGATCAAAATTTGGTGAGCCAAGTGGGATTTGTGTACTGATCATTACCACCAAGTATCATCGAGATTGGGTGAAAAAATATTTGCTGGTATTTCGGAAACTCGTTATTTCTTAGAAGCGTGGCAACCCCTCTCATTGAAAGTGGTTTTCCACAGTCTGTGCCTAGGGCTACTTGAAGAGGAAAGAAACCACAGAGATAAAACTCAGAATTCCTTTATTTTGTGAAGTTTCAAAGAGCTACTACAAACCATGTTGGATTTAGAGTTCCAAATTCATCTATCTATATAGGAGAGAACAGAGGGAAACCTAAATATAAAAACTGCTACTGTAGACGAAAGCTTAAAACTAGAAGAACAAAATTTGGTGAGCCAAGTGGGATTTGTGTATTGATCATTACCACCAAGTATCATCAAGATTGGGTGAAAAAATATATGCTGGTATTTCGGAAACTTGTAATTTCTTAGAAGCTTGGCGACCACTCTCAATGAAAGTGCTTTTCCACAGTCTGTGCCTAGGGCTACTTGAGGAGGAAACAAACCATTGAGGCAAAACTGAGAACTCCTTTATATTGTCAAGTTTCAAAGAGCTACTACAAACCATGTTGGATTTAGAGTTCCAAATTCATATATCTATATAAGAGAGAAGAGAGGGAAACCTAAATATAAAAACTGCTACTGTAGACGAACGCTTCAACCTAGAAGAACAAAATTTGGTGAGCCAAGTGGGATTTGTGTACTGATCATTACCACCAAATATCATCAAGATTGGGTGAAAAAATATTTGCTGGTATTTCGGAAACTTGTAATTTCTTAGAAGCTTGGATACCCCTCTCAATGAAAGTGCTTTTCCACAGTCTGTGCCTAGGGCTACTTGAAGAGGAAACAAACCATAGAGACAAAACTGAGAACTCCTTTATTTTGTCAAGTTTCAAAGAGCTACTAAAAACCATGTTGGATTTAGAGTTCCAAATTCATCTATCTATATATGAGAGAACAGAGGGAAACCTAAATATAAAAACTGCTACTGTAGATGAACGCTTCAACCTAGAAGAACTGAATTTGGTGAGCCAAGTGAGATTTGTGTACTGATTATCAGCAACAAGTATCATCAAGATTGGCTGAAAAAATATTTGCTGGTATTTCGGAAACTCGTTATTTCTTAGAAGCTTGGCAACCCCTCTCAATGAAAGTGCTTTTCCACAGTCTGTGCCTAGGGCTACTTGAAGAGGAAACAAACCATAGAAACAAAACTGACAACTCCTTTATTTTGTCAATTATCAAAGAGCTACTTAAAACCATGTTGGATTTAGAGTTCCAAATTCATCTATCTAAATAGGAGAGAACAGAGGGAAACCTAAATATAAAAACTGCTACTGTAGACGAATGCTTCAACCTAGAAGAACAAAATTTGGTGAGCAAAGTGGGATTTCTCTACTGATCATTACCACCAAGTATCATCAAGATTGGGTGAAAAAATATTTGCTGGTATTTCGGAAACTCGTTATTTCTTAGAAGCTTGGCAACCCCTCTCAATGAAAGTGCTTTTCCACAGTCTGTGCCTCGGGCTACAAGAAGAGGAAACAAACCATACAGACAAAACTGAGAACTCCTTTATTTTGTGAAGTTTCAAAATGCTACTACAAACCATGTTGGATTTAGAGTTCCAAATTCATCTATCTATATAGGAGAGAACGGAGGGAAACCTAAATATAAAAACTGCTACTGTAGACGAACGCTTCAACCTAGAAGATCAAAATTTGGTGAGCCAAGTGGGATTTGTGTACTGATCATTACCACCAAGTATCATCAAGATTGGGTGAAAAAATATTTGCTGGTATTTCGGAAACTCGTAATTTCTTAGAAGCTTGGCAACCCCTCTCAATGAAAATGCTTTTCCTCAGTCTGTGCCTAGGGCTACTTGAAGAGGAAACAAAGAGACAAAACAGAGAACTCCTTTATTTTGTCACGTTTCAAAGAGCCACTACAAACCATGTTGGATTTAGAGTTCCAAATTCATCTATCTATATAGGAGAGAACAGAGAGAAACCTAAATATAAAAACTGCTACTGTAGACGAACGCTTCAACCTAGAAGAACAAAATTTGGTGAGCCAAGTGGGATTTGTGTACTGATTATTAGCAACAAGTATCATCAAGATTGGGTGAAAAAATATTTGCTAGTATTTCGGAAACTCGTTATTTCTTAGAAGCGTGGCAACCCCTCTCAATGAAAGTGGTTTTCCACAGTCTGTGCCTAGGGCTACTTGAAGAGGAAACAAACCACAGAGACAAAACTCAGAACTCCTTTATTTTGTGAAGCTTCAAAGAGCTACTACAAACCATGTTGGATTTAAAGTTCCAAATTCATCTATCTATATAGGAGAGAACAGAGGGAAACCTAAATATAAAACTGCTACTGTAGACGAAAGCTTCAAACTAGAAGAACAAAATTTGGTGAGCCAAGTGGGATTTGTGTACTGATCATTACCACTAAGTATCATTAAGATTGGTGAAAAAATATTTGCTTGTATTTCGGAAACTTGTAATTTCTTAGAAGCTTGGTAACCACTCTCAATTGAAAGTGCTTTTCCACAGTCTGCGCCTAGGCTACTTTAGGAGGAAACAAACCATTGAGACAAAATTGAGAACTCCTTTATTATGTCAAGTTTCAAAGAGCTACTACAAACCATGTTGGATTTAGAGTTCCAAATTCATCTATCTATAAAGGGAGAGAACAGAGGGAAACCTAAATATAAAAACTGCTACTGTAGACGAACGCTTCAACGTAGAAGAACAAAATTTGGTGAGCCAAGTGGATTTGTGTACTGATCATTACCACCAAGTATCATCGAGATTGGGCGAAAAAATATTTGCTGGTATTTCGGAAACTCGTTATTTCTTAGAAGCTTGGCAACCCCTCTCAATGAAAGTGCTTTTCCTCAGTCTGTGCCTAGGGCTACTTGAAGAGGAAACAAATCGTAGAGACAAAGCTGAGAACTCCTTTATTTTGTCATGTTTCAAAGAGCTACTAAAAACATGTTGGATTAGAGTTCCAAATTCATCTGTCTAAATATGAGAGAACAGAGGGAAACCTAAATATAAAAACTGCTACTGTAGACGAACGCTTCAACCTAGAAGAACAAAATTTGGTGAGCCAAGTGGGATTTGTGTACTGATCATTACCACCAAGTATCATCAAGATTGGGTGAAAAAATATTTGCTGGTATTTCGGAAACCCGTTATTTCTTAGAAGCTTGGCAACCCTCTCAATGAAAGTGCTTTTCACAGTCTGTGCCTAGGGCTACTTGAAGAGGAAACAAACCATAGAGACAAAACTGAGAACTCCTTTATTTTGTCAAGTTTCAAAGAGCTACTACAAACATGTTGGATTTATAGTTCCAAATTCATCTATCTATATATGAGAGAACAGAGGGAAACCTAAATATAAAAACCGCTACTGTAGACGAAAGCTTCAAACTAGAAGAACAAAATTTGGTGAGCCAAGTGGGGATTTGTGTACTGATCATTACCACCAAGTATCATCAAGATTGGGTGAAAAAATATTTGCTGGTATTTCTTAAACCCGTTATTTCTTAGAAGCTTGGCAACCCCTCTCAATGAAAGTGCTTTTCCACAGTCTGTGCCTAGGGCTACTTGAAGAGGAAACAAACCATAGAGACAAAACTGAGAACTCCTTTATTTTGTCCAGTTTCAAAAGAGCTACTACAAACCATGTTGGATTTAGAGTTCCAAATTCATCTATCTATATAGGAGAGAACAGAGGGAAACCTAAATATAAAAAACCGCTACTGTAGACGAAAGCTTCAAACTAGAAGAACAAAAATTTGGTGAGCCAAGTGGGATTTGTGTACTGATCATTAGCAACAAGTATCATCAATATTGAGTGAAAAATATTTGCTGGTGTTTCGGAAACTCGTTATTTCTTAGAAGCTTGGCAACCCCTCTCATGAAAGTGCTTTTACACAGTCTGTGCCTAGGGCTAAGAGAAGAGAAAACAATCCATAGAGGCAAAACTGAGAAAGCTTTTATTTTTCAAGTTTCAAAGAGCTAGTACAAACCATGTTGGATTTAGAGTTCCAAATTCATCTATCTATACAGGAGAGAACAGAGGGAAACCTAAATATAAAAAGTGCTACTGTAGACGAACGCTTCAACTAGAAGAACAAAATTTGGTGAGCCAAGTGGGATTTGTGTACTGATCATTACCACAAAGTATCATCAAGATTGGGTGAAAAAACATTTGCTGGTATTCGGAAACTCGTAATTTCTTAGAAGCTTGGCAACCCCCTCTCAATGAAAGTGCTTTTCCACATTCTGTGCCTAGGGCTACTTGAAGAGGAAACAAACCATAGAGACAAAACTGAGAACTCCTTTATTTTGTCAATTGTCAAAGAGCTACTTAAAACCATGTTGGATTTAGAGTTCCAAATTCATCTATCTAAATAGGAGAGAACAGAGGGAAACCTAAATATAAAAACTGCTACTGTAGACGAATGCTTCAACCTAGAAGAACAAAATTTGGTGAGCAAATTGGATTTCTGTACTGATCATTACCACCAAGTATCATCAAGATTCTGTGAAAAATATTTGCTGGTATTTCGGAAACTCGTTATTTCTTAGAAGCTTGGCAACCCCTCTCAATTAAAGTGCTTTTCCACAGTCTGTGCCTAGGGCTACAAGAAGAGGAAACAAACCATACAGACAAAACTGAGAACTCCTTTATTTTGTGAAGTTTCAAAGAGCTACTACAAACCATGTTGAATTTAGAGTTCCAAATTCATCTATCTATAGAGGAGAGAACAGAGGGAAACCTAAATATAAAAAGTGCTACTGTAGACGAACGCTTCAACCTAGAAGAACAAAATTTGGTGAGCCAAGTGGGATTTGTGTACTGACCATTACCACCAAGTATCATCAAGATTGGGTGAAAAAATATTTGCTGGTATTTCGGAAACTCGTAATTTCTTAGAAGCTTGGCAACCCCTCTCAATGAAAATGCTTTTCCTCAGTCTGTGCCTAGAGCTACTTGAAGAGGAAAACAAACCATAGAGACAAAACAGAGAACTCCTTTATTTTGTCACGTTTCAAAGAGCTACTACAAACCATGTTGGATTTAGAGTTCCAAATTCACTATCTATAGAGGAGAGAACAGAGGGAAACCTAAATATAAAAACTGCTACTGTAGACGAACGCTTCAACCTAGAAGAACAAAATTTGGTGAGCCAAGTGGGATTTTCTGTACTGATCATTACCACCAAGTATCATCAAGATTGGGTCAAAAAATATTTGCTGGTATTTCGGAAACTCGTAATTTCTTAGAAGCTTGGCAACCCCTCTCAATGAAAGTGCTTTTCCACAGTCTGTGCCTAGGGCTACAAGAAGAGGAAACAAACCATACAGACAAAACTGAGAACTACTTTATTTTGTGAAGTTTCAAAGAGCTACTACAAACCATGTTGGATTTAGAGTTCCAAATTCATCTATCTATATATGAGAGAACAGAGGGAAACCTAAATATAAAAACTGCTACTGTAGACGAACGCTTCAACCTAGAAGAACAAAATTTGGTGAGCCAAGTGGGATCTGTGTACTGATCATTACCACCAAGTATCATCAAGTTTGGGTGAAAAAATATTTGCTGGTATTTCGGAAACTCGTTATTTCTTAGAAGCTTGGCAACCCATCTCAATGGAAGTGCTTCCACAGTCTGTGCCTTGGGCTACTTGAAGACAAAACAAACCATAGAGACAAAACTGAGAACTCCTTTATTTTGTCAAGTTTCAAAGAGCTACTACAATCCATGTTGGAATTAGAATTCCAAATTCATCTATCTATATAGGAGAGAACACAGGGAAACCTAAATATAAAAACTGATACTGTAGACGAAAGCTTCAAACTAGAAGAAAAAAATTTGGTGAGCCAAGTGGGATTTGTGTACTGATCATTACCACCATGTATCATCAAGATTGGGTGAAAAAATATTTGCTGGTATTTCGGAAACTTGTAATTTCATAGAAGCTTGGCAACCACTCTCAATGAAAGTGCTTTCCACAGTCTTCGCCTAGGGCTACTTGAGGAGGAAACAAACCATTGAGACAAAACTGAAAACTCCTTTGTTTTGTCAAGTTTCAAAGAGCTACTACAAACCATCTTGGATTTAGAGTTCCAAATTCATCTATCTATAAAGGAGAGAACAGAGGGAAACCTAAATATAAAAACTGCTACTGTAGAAGAACGCTTCAACGTAGAAGAGCAAAATTTGGTGAGCCAAGTGAAATTTGTGTACTGATCATTACCACCAAGTATCATCGAGATTGGGTGAAAAAATATTTGCTGGTATTTCGGAAACTCGTTATTTCTTAGAAGCCTGGCAACCCCTCTCAATGAAAGTTGTTTTCCACAGTCTGTGCCTAGGGCTACTTGAAGAGGAAACAAACCACAGAGATAAAACTCAGAATTCCTTTATTTTGTGAAGTTTCAAAGAGCTACTACAAACCATGTTGGATTTACAGTTCCAAATTCATCTATATATATAGGAGATAACAGAGGGAAACCTAAATATAAAAACTGCTACTGTAGACGAACGCTTCAACCTAGAAGAACAAAATTTGGTGAGCCAAGTGGGATTTGTGTACTGATCATTACCACCACGTATCATCAAGATTGGGTGAAAAAATATTTGCTGGTATTTTGGAAACTCGTTATTTCTTAGAAGCTTGGCAACCTCTCTCAATGAAAGTGCTTTTCCACAGTCTGTGCCTAGGGCTACTTGAAGAGGGAACAAACCATAGAGAAAAAACAGAGAACTCCTTTATTTTGTCAAGATTCAAAGAGCTACTACAAACCATGTTGGATTTAGAGTTCCAAATTCATCTATCTATATAGGAGAGAACAGAGGGAAACCTAAATATAAAAACTGCTACTGTAGACGAACGCTTCAACCTAGAAGAACAGAATTTTGTGAGCCAAGCGGGATTTGTGTACTGATCTTCAGCAACAAGTATCATCAAGATTGGCTGAAAAAATATTTGCTGGTATTACGGAAACTCGTAATTTCTTAGAAGCTTGGCAACCCCTCTCAATGAAAGTGCTTTTCCACAGTCTGTGCCTAGGGCTACTTGAAGAGGAAACAAATCGTAGAGACAAAACTGAGAACTCCTTTATTTTGTCAAGTTTCAAAGAGCTACTAAAAACCATGTTGGATTTAGAGTTCCAAATTCATCTGTCTAAATAGGAGAGAACAGAGGGAAACCTAAATATAAAAACTGCTACTGTAGACGAATGCTTCAACCTAGAAGAACAAAATTTGGTGGGCAAAGTGGGATTTCTGTACTGATCATTACCACCTAGTATCATCAAGATTGGGTCAAAAAATATTTGCTGGTATTTCGGAAACTCGTAATTTCTTCGAAGCTTGGCAACCCCTCTCAATGAAAGTGCTTTTCCACAGTCTGTGCCTAGGGCTACAAGAAGAGGAAACAAACCATACAGACAAAACTGAGAACTACTTTATTTTGTGAAGTTTCAAAGAGCTACTACAAACCATGTTGGATTTAGAGTTCCAAATTCATCTATCTATATAGGAGAAAACAGAGGGAAACCTAAATATAAAAACTGCTACTGTAGACGAACGCTTCAACCTAGAAGAACAAAATTTGGTGAGCCAAGTGGGATCTGTGTACTGATCATTACCACCAAGTATCATCAAGTTTGGGTGAAAAAATATTTGCTGGTATTTCGGAAACTCGTTATTTCTTAGAAGCTTGGCAACCCATCTCAATGAAAGTGCTTCCACAGTCTGTGCCTTGGGCTACTTGAAGACAAAACAAACCATAGAGACAAAACTGAGAACTCCTTTATTTTGTCAAGTTTC
The DNA here is from genome assembly GCF_048772815.1 of Callospermophilus lateralis. NCBI lineage: Eukaryota > Metazoa > Chordata > Mammalia > Rodentia > Sciuridae > Callospermophilus > Callospermophilus lateralis. Next base: position 24,455 of record NW_027510420.1, read on the forward strand.
AAAGAGCTACTACAATCTATGTTGGAATTAGAATTCCAAATTCATCTATCTATATAGGAGAGAACACAGGGAAACCTAAATATAAAAACTGATACTGTAGACGAAAGCTTCAAACTAGAAGAAAAAAATTTGGTGAGCCAAGTTGGATTTGTGTACTGATCATTACCACCATGTATCATCAAGATTGGGTGAAAAAATATTTGCTGGTATTTCGGAAACTTGTAATTTCATAGAAGCTTGGCAACCACTCTCAATGAAAGTGCTTTTCCACAGTCTTCGCCTAGGGCTACTTGAGGAGGAAACAAACCATTGAGACAAAACTGAAAACTCCTTTGTTTTGTCAAGTTTCAAAGAGCAACTACAAACCATCTTGGATTTAGAGTTCCAAATTCATCTATCTATAAAGGAGAGAACAGAGGGAAACCTAAATATAAAAACTGCTACTGTAGACGAACGCTTCAACGTAGAAGAGCAAAATTTGGTGAGCCAAGTGGGATTTGTGTACTGATCATTACCACCAAGTATCATCGAGATTGGGTGAAAAAATATTTGCTGGTATTTCGGAAACTCGTTATTTCTTAGAAGCCTGGCAACCCCTCTCAATGAAAGTGGTTTTCCACAGTCTGTGCCTAGGGCTACTTGAAGAGGAAACAAACCACAGAGATAAAACTCAGAATTCCTTTATTTTGTGAAGTTTCAAAGAGCTACTACAAACCATGTTGGATTTACAGTTCCAAATTCATCTATCTATATAGGAGATAACAGAGGGAAACCTAAATATAAAAACTGCTACTGTAGATGAACGCTTCAACCTAGAAGAACAAAATTTGGTGAGCCAAGTGGGATTTGTGTACTGATCATTACCACCAAGTATCATCAAGATTGGGTGAAAAAATATTTGCTGGTATTTTGGAAACTCGTTATTTCTTAGAAGCTTGGCAACCCCTCTCAATGAAAGTGCTTTTCCACAGTCTGTGCCTAGGGCTACTTGAAGAGGGAACAAACCATAGAGACAAAACTGAGAACTCCTTTATTTTGTCAAGATTCAAAGAGCTACTACAAACCATGTTGGATTTAGAGTTCCAAATTCATCTATCTATACAGGAGAGAACAGAGGGAAACCTAAATATAAAAACTGCTATTGTAGACGAACGTTTCAACCTAGAAGAACAAAATTTGGTGAGCCAAGTGGGATTTGTGTACTGATCATTACCACCAATTATCATCAAGATTGGGTGAAAAAATATTTGCTGGTATTTCGGAAACTTGTAATTTCTTAGAAGCTTGGCAACCACTCTCAATGAAAGTGCTTTTCCACAGTCTGTGCCTAGGGCTACTTGAAGAGGAAACAAACCATAGAGAGAAAACTGAGAACTCCTTTATTTTGTCAAGTTTCAAAGAGCTACTACTATCCATGTTGGATTTAGAGTTCCAAATTCATCTATCTATATAGGAGAGAAAAGAGAGAAAACTAAATATAAAAACTGCTACTGTAAACGAACGCTTCAACCTAGAAGAACAAAATTTGGTGAGCCAAGTGGGATTTGTGTACTGATCATTACCACCTAGTATCATCAAGATTGGGTGAAAAAATATTTGCTGGTGTTTCGGAAACTTGTAATTTCTTAGAAATTGGCAACCACGTTCCGTGAAAGTGCTTTTCCACAGTCTGTGCCTAGGGCTACTTGAAGAGGAAACAAACCATAGAGACAAAATTGAGAAAACCTTTATTTTGTCAAGTTCCAAAGAGCTACTACAAACCATGTTGGATTTAGTGTTCCATATTCATCTATCTATATATGAGAGAACAGAGTGAAACCTTAATATAAAAACTGCTACTGTAGACGAACGCTTCAACCTAGAAGAACAAAATTTGGTGAGCCAAGTGGGATTTGTGTACTGATCATTACCACCAATTATCATCAAGATTGGGTGAAAAAATATTTGCTGGTATTTCGGAAACTCGTTATTTCTTAGAAGCTTGGCAACCCCACTAAATGAAAGTGCTTTTCCACATTCTGTGCCTAGGGCTACTTGAAGAGGAAACAAACCATAGAGAGAAAACTGAGAACTCCTTTATTTTGTCAAGTTTCAGAGAGCTACTACTATCCATGTTGGATTTAGAGTTCCAAATTCATCTATCTATATAGGAGAGAACAGAGGGAAACCTAAATATAAAAACTGATACTGTAGACGAAAGCTTCAACCTAGAAGAACAAAATTTAGTGAGCCAAGAGGGATTTGTGTACTGATCATTACCACCAAGTATCATCAAGATTGGGTGAAAAAATATTTGCTGGTATTTCTAAAACTTGTAATTTCTTAGAAGCTTGGATACCCCTCTCAATGAAAGTGCTTTTCCACAGTCTGTGCCTAGGGCTACATGAAGAGGAAACAAACCATAGAGACAAAACTGAGAACTCCTTTATTTTGTCAAGATTCAAAGAGCTACTATAAACCCTGTTGGATTTAGAGTTCCAAATTCATCTATCTATAGAGGAGAGAACACAGGGAAACCTAAATATAAAAACTGATACTGTAGACGAAAGCTTCAACCTAGAAGAACAAAATTTAGTGAGCCAAGAGGGATTTGTGTACTGATCATTACCACCAAGTATCATCAAGATTGGGTGAAAAAATATTTGCTGGTATTTCTAAAACTTGTAAATTCTTAGAAGCTTGGATACCCCTCTCAATGAAAGTGCTTTTCCACAGTCTGTGCCTAGGGCTACATGAAGAGGAAACAAACCATAGAAACAAAATTGAGAACTCCTTTATTTTGTCAAGTTTCAAAGAGCTACTACAAACCCTGTTGGATTTAGAGTTCCTAATTCATCTATCTATATATGAGAGAACAGTGTGAAACCTAAATATGAAAACTGCTACTGTAGACGAACGCTTCAACTTAGAAGAACAAAATTTGGTGAGCCAAGTGGGATCTGTATACTGATCATTACCACAAAGTATCATCAAGATTGGTAGAAAAAATTTTTGCTGGTATTTCGGAAACTCGTTATTTCTTAGAAGCTTGGCAACCCCTCTAAATGAAAGTGCTTTTCCACAGTCTGTGCCTAGGGCTACTTGAAGAGGAGACAAACCATAGAGACAAAACTGAGAACTCCTTTATTTTTTCAAGTTTCAAAGAGCTACTACAATCCATGTTGGATTTAGAGTTCCAAATTCATCTATCTATAGAGGAGAGAACAGAGGGAAACCTAAATATAAAAACTGCTACTGTAGAAGAACGCTTCAACCTAGAAGAACAAAATTTAGTGAGCCAAGAGGAATTTGTGTACTGATCATTACCACCAAGTATTATCAGGATTGGGTGAAAAAATATTTGCTGGTATTTCGAAAACTTGTAATTTCTTAGAAGCTTGGATACCCCTCTCAATGAAAGTGCTTTTCCACCGTCTGTGCCTAGGGCTACATGAAGAGGAAACAAACCATAGAAACAAAATTGAGAAATCCTTTATTCTGTCAAGTTTCAAAGAGCTACTACAAACCATGTTGGATTTAGAGTTCCAAATTCATCTATCTATATATGAGAGAACAGAGTGAAACCTAAATATAAAAACTGCTACTGTAGACGAACGCTTCAACCTAGAAGAACAAAATTTGGTGAGCCAAGTGGGATTTGTGTACTCATCTTTACCACCAAGTATCATCAAGATTGGGTGAAAAAATATTTGCTGGTATTTCGGAAACTCGTTATTTCTTAGAAGCTTGGCAACCCCTCTCAATGAAAGTGCTTTTCCACAGTCTGTGCCTAGGGCTACAAGAAGAGGGAACAAACCATAGAGACAAAACTGAGAACTCCTTTATTTTGTCAAGATTCAAAGAGCTACTACAAACCATGTTGGATTTAGAGTTCCAAATTCATCTATCTATATAGGAGAGAACAGAGGGAAACCTAAATATAAAAACTGCTATTGTAGACGAACGTTTCAACCTAGAAGAACAAAATTTGGTGAGCCAAGTGGGATTTGTGCACTGATCATTACCACCAAGTATCATCAAGATTGGGTGAAAAAATATTTGCTGGTGTTTCGGAAACTTGTAATTTCTTAGAAGCTTGGCAACCACTCTCAATGAAAGTGCTTTTCCACAGTCTGTGCCTAGGGCTACTTGAAGAGGAAACAAACCATAGAGACAAAACTGAGAACTCCTTTATTTTGTCAAGTATCAAAGAGCTACTACTATCCATGTTGGATTTAGAGTTCCAAATTCATCTATCTATATAGGCAAGAACAGAGAGAAACCAAAATATAAAAACTGCTACTGTAAACCAACGCTTCAACCTAGAAGAACAAAATTTGGTGAGCCAAGTGGGATTTGTGTACTGATCATTACCACCTAGTATCATCAAGATTGGGTGAAAAAATATTTGCAGGTGTTTCGGAAACTTGTAATTTCTTAGAAATTGGCAACCACGTTCCGTGAAAGTGCTTTTCCACAGTCTGTGCCTAGGGCTACTTGAAGAGGAAACAAACCATAGAGACAAAATTGAGAAAACCTTTATTTTGTCAAGTTCCAAAGAGCTACTACAAACCATGTTGGATTTAGTGTTCCATATTCATCTATCTATATATGAGAGAACAGAGTGAAACCTAAATATAAAAATTGCTACTGTAGACGAACGCTTCAACCTAGAGGAACAAAATTTGGTGAGCCAAGTGGGATTTGTGTACTGATCATTACCACCAAGTATCATCAAGATTGGGTGAAAAAATATTTGCTGGTATTTCGGAAAATCGTTATTTCTTAGAAGCTTGGCAACCCCACTAAATGAAAGTGCTTTTCCACATTCTGTGCCTAGGGCTACTTGAAGAGGAAACAAACCATAGAGAGAAAACTGAGAACTCCTTTATTTTGTCAAGTTTCAAAGAGCTACTACTATCCATGTTGGATTTAGAGTTCCAAATTCATCTATCTGTATAGGAGAGAACAGAGAGAAACGTAAATATAAAAACTGCTACTGTAAACGAACCCTTCAACCTAGAAGAACAAAATTTGGTGAGCCAAGTGGGATTTGTGTACTGATCATTACCACCTAGTATCATCAAGATTGGGTGAAAAAATATTTGCTGGTTTTCGGAAACTTGTAATTTCTTAGAAATTGGCAACCACGCTCAGTGAAAGTGCTTTTCCACAGTCTGTGCCTAAAGCTACTTGAAGAGGAAACAAACCATAGAGACAAAATTGAGAAAACCTTTATTTTGTCAAGTTCCAAAGAGGTACTACAAACCATGTTGGATTTAGAGTTCCTAATTCATCTATCTATATATGAGAGAACAGAGTGAAACCTAAATATAAAAAATGCTACTGTAGACGAACGCTTCAACCTAGAAAAACAAAATTTGGTGAGAAAAGTGGGATCTGTATACTGATCATTACCACCAAGCATCATCAAGATTGGTTGAAAAAATTTTTGCTGGTATTTTGGAAACTCGTTATTTCTTAGAAGCTTGGCAACCCCTCTCAATGAAAGTTCTTTTCCACAGTGTGTGCTTAGGGCTACTTGAAGAGGAAACAAACCATAGAGAAAAAAACTGAGAACTCCTTTATTTTTTCAAGTTTCAAAGAGCTACTACAATCCATGTTGGATTTAGAGTTCCAAATTCATCTATCTATAGAGGAGAGAACAGAGGGAAACCTAAATATAAAAAGTGCTACTGTAGATGAAAGCTTCAAACTAGAAGAACAAAATTTAGTGAGCCAAGAGGGATTTGTGTACTGATCATTACCACCAAGTATCATCAAGATTGGGTGAAAAAATATTTGCTGGTATTTCGAAAACTTGTAATTTCTTAGGAGCTTGGATACCCCTCTCAATGAAAGTGCTTTTCCACAGTCTGTGCCTAGGGCTACATGAAGAGAAAACAAACCATAGAAACAAAATTGAGAACTCCTTTATTTTGTCAAGTTTCAAAGAGCTACTACAAACCATGTTGGATTTAGAGTTCCAAATTCATCTATCTATATATGAGAGAACAGAGTGAAACCTAAATATAAAAACTGCTGCTGTAGACGAACGCTTCAACCTAAAAGAACAAAATTTTGTGAGCCAAGTGGGATTTGTGTACTCATCATTACCACCAAGTATCATCAAGATTGGGTGAAAAATATTTGCTGATATTTCGGAATCTCGTTATTTCTTAGAAGCTTGGCAACCCATCTCAATGAAAGTGCTTTCCACAGTCTGTGCCTACGGCTACTTGAAGAGGAAACAAAACATAGAGACAAAACTAAGAACTCCTTTATTTTGTCAAGTTTCAAAGAGCTACTACAAACCATGTTGGATTTAGAGTTCCAAATTCATCTATCTATACAGGAGAGAACAGAGGAAAACCTAAATATAAAAAGTGCTACTGTAGATGAAAGCTTCAAACTAGAAGAATAAAATTTGGTGAGCCAAGTGGGATTTCTGTACTGATCATTACCAAAAAGTATCATCAAGATTGGGTGAAAAAATATTTGCTGGTATTACGGAAACTCGTTATTTTTTAGAAGCATGGCAACCCCTCTCAGTGAAAGTGCTTTTCCACAGTGTGTGCCTAGGGCTACTTGAAGAGGACACAAACCGTAGAGACCAAACTGAGAAAACCTTTATTTTGTCAAGTTTCAAAGAGCTACTACAAACCATGTTGGATTTAGTGTTCCAAATTCATCTATCTATATATGAGAGAACAGAGTGAAACCTAAATATAAAAACTGCTACTGTAGACGAACGCTTCAACCTAGAAGAACAAAATTTGGTGAGCCAAGTGGGATTTGTGTACTGATCATGACCCCCAAGTATCATCAAGATTGGGTGAAAAAATATTTGCTGGTATTTCGGAAACTCGTTATTTCTTAGAAGCTTGGGAACCCCTCTCAATGAAAGTGCTTTTCCACAGTCTGTGCCTGGGGCTACTTGAAGAGTAAACAAACCATAGCGACAAAACTGAGAACACCTTTATTTTGTCAAGTTTCAAAGAGCTACTACAAACCATACTGGATTTAGAGTTCCAAATTCATCTATCTATATAGGAGAGAACAGAGGGGAACGAAATATAAAAACTGCTACTGTAGACCAATGCTTCAACCTAGAAGAACAAAATTTGGTGAGGCAAGTGGGATTTGGGTACTGATCGTTACCACCAAGTATCATCAATATTGGGTGAAAAAATATTGCTGGTATTTCGGAAACTTGTAATTTCTTAGAAATTGGCAACCACGCTCCGTGAAAGTGCTTTTCCACAGTCTGTGCCTAGGGCTACTTGAAGAGGAAACAAACCATAGAGACAAAATTGAGAAAACCTTTATTTTGTCAAGTTCCAAAGAGCTACTACAAACCATGTTGGATTTAGTTTTCCAAAATTCATCTATCTATATATGAGAGAACACAGTGAAACCTAAATATAAAAACTGCTACTGTAGACGAACGCTTCAACCTAGAAGAACAAAATTTGGTGAGCCAAGTGGGATTTGTGTACTGATCATGACCACCAAGTATCATCAAGATTGGGTGAGAAAATATTTGCTGTTATTTCGGAAACTCATTAATTCTTAGAAGCTTGGCAACCCCTCTAAATGAAAGTGCTTTTCCACATTCTGTGCCTAGGGCTACTTGAAGAGGAAACAAACCATAGAGAGAAAACTGAGAACTCCTTTATTTTGTCAATTTTCAAAGAGCTACTATAAACCCTGTTGGATTTAGAGTTCCTAATTCATCTATCTATATATGAGAGAACAGTGTGAAACCTAAATATAAAAACTGCTACTGTAGACGAACGCTTCAACCTAGAAGAACAAAATTTGGTGAGCCAAGTGGGATCTGTATACTGATCATTACCACCAAGTATCATCAAGATTGGTAGAAAAAATTTTTGCTGGTATTTCGGAAACTCGTTATTTCTTAGAAGCTTGGCAACCCCTCTCAATGAAAGTGCTTTTCCACAGTCTGTGCCTAGGGCTACTTGAAGAGGAGACAAACCATAGAGACAAAACTGAGAACTCCTTTATTTTGTCATGTTTCAAAGAGCTACTACAATCCATGTTGAATTTAGAGTTCCAAATTCATCTATCAATATAGGAGAGAAAAGAGGGAAACCTAAATATAAAAACTGCTACTGTAGACGAAAGCTTCAAACTAGAAGAACAAAATTTAGTGAGCCAAGAGGGATTTTTGTACTGATCATTACCACCAAGTATCATCAAGATTGGGTTAAAAAATATTTGCTGGTATTTCGGAAACTTGTAATTTCTTATAAACTTGACAACCCATCTCAATGAAAGTGCTTTCCACCGTCTGTGACTATGGCTACTTGAAGAGTAAACAAACCATAGAGACAAAACAAAGAAGTTCTTTATTTTGTCAAGTTTCAAAGAGCTACTACAAACCATGCTGGATTTCGAGTTCCAAATTCATCTATCTATAAAGGAGAGAACAGAGGGAAACCTAAATATATAAACTGCTACAGTAGACGAATGCTTCATCCTAGAAGAACAAAATTTGTTGAGCCAAGTGGGACTTGGGTACTGATCATTATCACCAAGTATCATCAAGATTGGGTGAAAAAATATTTGCTGGTATTTCGGAAACTCGTAATTTCTCAGAAGCTTGGCAAACGCTCTCAGTGAAATTGCTTTTCCACAGTCTGTGCCTAGGGCTACTTGAAGAGGAACCAAACCATGGAGACAAAACTGAGAACTCCTTTATTTTGTCAAGTTTCAAAGAGATACTACAAACCATGTAGGATTTAGAGTTCCAAATTCATCTATCTATATAGCAGAGAACAGAGTGAAACCTAAACATAAAAAATGCTACTGAAAACGTACGCTTCAACCGAGAAGAACAAAATTTGGTGAGCCAAGTGGGATTTGTGTACTGATCATTACCACCAAGTATCATCAAGATTGGGTGAAAAAATATTTGCTGGTATTCGGAAACTCGTTATTTCTTAGAAGCTTGGCAACCCATCTCAATGAAAGTGCTTTTCCACAGTCTGTTCCTAGGGCTACTTGAAGAGGAAACAAACCATAGAGACAAAACAGGGAAGTCCTTTATTTTGTCAAGTTTCAAAGAGCTACTACAAACCATGCTGGATTTAGAGTTCCAAATTCATCTATCTATATAGGAGAGAAGAGAGGGGAACGAAATATAAAAACTGCTACTGTAGACGAATGCTTCATTCTAGAAGAACAAAATTTGGTGAGCCGAGTGGGATTTGTGTACTGATAATTAGCAACAAGTATCATCAAGATTGGGTGAAAAAATATTTGCTGGTATTTCGGAAACTGTTATTTCTTAGAAGCTTGGCAACCCCTCTCAATGAAAGTGCTTTTCCACAGTCTGTGCCTAGGGCTACTTGAAGAGGAAACAAAACATAAAGACAAAACTGAGAACTCCTTTATTTTGTCAAGTTTCAAAGAGCTACTACAAAGCATGTTGGATTTAGAGTTCCAATGTCATCTATCTATATAGGAGAGAACAGAGGGAAACCTAAATATAAAAACTGCTACTGTAGACGAACGCTTCAACCTAGAAGAACAAAATTTGGTGAGCTAAGTGGGATTTGTGTACCGATCATTACCACCAAGTATCATCAATA